>NC_087164.1:8227422-8232422 GCF_035594125.1 Scylla paramamosain | reverse complement strand
TCTCTCTCTCTCTCTCTCTTTTCTTCCCTGGACTTTTATCTTTTCACACCATGGACTTCCTGTTCAGACGTTTTAATCATGCGTGGTGTGTGTTTTGGCCTTCCGACGCCCAGTTCGTAGAGACAGATGCGTTTTAATTACAGTGCACTCCTATACACAGCTGCTGCTGATTTTATCTAATACATAAAACCTTACACAGTTTCCCACTTACTTTTATGAGTGGTGTTAAGACTTTCCATAAATCTATCTCATTACTACCATGGAATCTGCGAACACATATCCGCTCATTCCAGACACATTAATATTTAAAAGCTTGTCTCTTCCTCGTCTAGCCGTTAGTCTGCTATACCATTAACTCTTCCCTTTATAACCACTATGTAATCTCGACATTCATTCACTGTTTGTCCTGAGTTCATCTATTATCTCATGTGTGTGTGTGTGTGTGTGTGTGTGTGTGTGTGTGTGTGTGTGTGTGTGTGTGTGTGTGTGTGTGTGTGTGTGTGTGTGCATGCGCCAGTCAAATTTATTTATTTATTTTTTTTGCATATGACAGCGGTAAACGTACGTACATAAGTGAGGGAATGAATTATTGCAATCTTGTTGTACATTATATTACGGGCAGCAGAAAACACGTCCCATCCCTCCTGCCTCCTAAGCCTATCAGGTGTGCTGGAGCGGAAATCGAAGCCCCTTGTAAGCCCGCCTGGAGCCTCCTGTCTTAATTAACATCGTACATGTTGTAGGTGCTCCTTTCATACAACTCACACACGTGGCACCTTCTCTTCCCTATATTTCACACATACAATACTTATCACACACTTCTCAATTGTAATGGCTTCCTCTCTTCACCTCACACTTATACACTTATACCTTCCATACACTTCTCACTCCCATTACCTTCTCATTACATACTTCCTTCACTCCGCCATACAGCTCGCACGCGTAGTACCTTCCCACACCTCTCGAACCACCTCTCATGCATTGAAACTTATACGCTTCACTCACTTAATACTTTCTCATCACATAACTTTCGTAATAAGAAAAAAAAAAAGAAAAAAAAGAAAAAAAGGGCATGTAATATTATTTGAATATAGTCACTTTATAACGCCACAATGTGATTGAAGAAATATACAAAATTTTTTTATTTTATTTTACACAAGTGCTACAACGCATGAACAAAAAATGACAATAGATAAGTATGACAGGTGGAAATTGAAGTTTTCTACATGGTTATGTCATTAAGTAATACAAAACATAGTCCTAAAAGAGAAAGGACTAATCTTGGTATCGTTTCCATAATATATTGCATAAAAAAAAAAAACAGAACGTTTCAGAGTTTACCAGTGAAATGCATGAAACAACAAAAATACTTAATGTTTTCTCCGTCATTAGTAACTTTGGGAGAATACGCGTGGGCAGATGAGCTGTACAATGAGGCCGCGGAAATGTGGAGCTGTGGGATAAATAATATACCCACAAAAATAGTTGTATAATTTGATAAGACTTGTGACATAATACCATACTGCAAGCGATCTTGTGTGAATGGAGTCGGCCAATAATAAGAGGTATTACCCGTACAGATTAAGAGTTAATATATGGAGAGAGAGAGAGAGAGAGAGAGAGAGAGAGAGAGAGAGAGAGAGAGAGAGAGAGAGAGAGAGAGAGAGAGAGAGAGAGAGAGAGAGAGAATAATTCAACACCGAACTTCAAGGGAGATGATTTGAGAAACGTTGAAGGATTGTCCAAGAATGTTGTATGTGGAGAAGGGCACTTGAGTATCAATTTGCATAAATATTTGGTGTCATAATGAACACCTGCGCAGCGGCACCATACTTAGCTGACGTGATCAAGTAATTTGTTACTTGTTATGTTCTGTAAATGTAAATCCTTCAGCCACTTCTCGCATAAGGTGAGGGATTTAAGATAAGGGTATCTGCCCAAGATTTCGTTCCTATTCCATATATGTTTGAAAGTAGCCGTCATATTACCGCAATGCATATGCGGTAACCAGGACAAGAACCTGCGGGAACCCTTCACAATGGCGAGTCTGAAGTCTGGACTAAATAAAATGCTGATGACAAACTACGGGAGATTCTTCGTGAGGATGGTAGCAAGATACTTGGGTTATTGGGACTGAGGTGCATATGCAGTAGTTGTGCTACTGTGAAACGATATATATACATCTTAGACACGTGTAGAAAATAATTCCCACAGCATTTTTAAAACTGCTTGTGAGAAGCACCACCATCACTTTACTATCGAAATTCCTAATATAGCTTATCAATTATCCCATTACTTCGTTCTCAAAGTCCATTTTTTGTGAAATAGTATTTTTTTTAATCAGCGTATATGTTAGCAAGTCATCTTAACATTAATTAGAGGAAAAGGAACAGGCAAGGATTTCCTGTTCGTGACTACATCGGTCGGAGACACCAACTTGGTACAACCAGACGTCGCGGATGGTGAACAAGAAACAACTCTGATCCACTCAGCAAGATTGGAAACATTGGCTTCAGGCCTACGTCAGAGAGGCGTGAACAAAAAAAAAGAGGCAAGATTCAGGTAATGGATTAAAGCAGGAAAAAAAAAAAATCAAACGAGAAAGCAACGTAAACAATTGTCCAGGTCTCGCTTCCTTGGATGCTGAACTAATCAACCAACAATTTCGTATTAACATCTTCCCTCACTCCTGTAACACGATTCTCTGCTAAAACTAATATTCTGTCTAGCACGCTGACCTGATATAAACATATATCCCTACGTCTTGTTCTTCTTTCTTTGTTTTTGTTTATTACATAAATAAGAAATAGGAATATCCAGCGGTCACATGCTGTAATATCAAATAACGTGCAAGGAGAAAACCCCTCATCGATATAAATATATATATATATATATATATATATATATATATATATATATATATATATATATATATATATATATATATATATATATATATAAAGGAGAACCTCTCCAAGTGTCTAGGCCCTATAGTTTCATTACTATAATGAAACACAATCGTAGTTATTTAAAGTTCGCATATAATCATTATCTTAATATATCTTGGTTCAAAGAAAGTTAATAATGAGTCAAGTGTTTTTTCATGCTCAAACTAATGGCCACATATTATTTACTTGAGGCTTTTAATGTACACTGAATTCTAAGTACGCGGAATTCTCAATTACGTCCACAATATACATGATCGTATGTATATAACTTTCCACAATGAGCTTCCAGTTCCTTGTAACAGATCATACATGTCTGGCAGAGTCAGCAACACGAGCCAGCAGTGGGTATAAGAGAGGCAATCAGCCGAGGCGATGAGGAGATTAGACTTGAGGAAGGTGACAAGTGAGAGGGGTGGAGTCTCTCAGCTTTAAGTTAAGCTTGCCTGCAGACGTCTTGTTTGTTGAATCTAGACGGCACTTCACGGACAGCATCCTGTCTTTTTTCTTTCATTTATTTCTTGAAAGAGTCCTTCAATGTCGCCACAGTTTTCAAGAATCTCACAATTATATCAAAGTGTGTCTTGCCCTAAAGTAAAGTTTGCAGCCTACTGCACGGTGAACGCCAGAGATGGATAAGACTCCTCCACCGCCAAACTCCCCAGAACCTTTGATATATATATTTTCTTACTTTTTATAGTGAAAACCTTTGTGAGGATACAACATTTGCTTAGCAAATGTGCACATGAATATGTAACGAAAAAGCACATGTTTTACGCGTCATGCCAGATATCGTACATAAATTTGTGTGTGTGTGTGTGTGTGTGTGTCTGTGTGTGTGTGTGTGTGTGTGTGTGTGTGTGTGTGTGTGTGTGTGTGTGTGTGTGTGTGTGTGTGTGTGTGTGTTTCCCCGTGCTCAAAGAGGAAAAATATAAGTAATGGTTTGCATCATTACTCTCCAGCACGTCGGCATGTTCCACAACGCCTCAACGACCGGTGGTGGCGGTGAAACATCACATATAAAATATATATATATATATATATATATATATATATATATATATATATATATATATATATATATATATATATATATATATTCATTCATACTATAAAATTTTGAATTCATCTTAAATCATATATATATATATATATATATATATATATATATATATATATATATATATATATATATATATATATATATATATATATATATATATATATATATATATATATATGATTTAAGATGAATTCAAAATTTTATAGTATGAATGTCTTAGACCGTTCGCACTTAGCGTGAATTATAATGAATGATGATGACTGTGTCGTATACTGAGAGAAAGAAAAAAGGGAAAAATCACTATATATATATATATATATATATATATATATATATATATATATATATATATATATATATATATATATATATATATATATATATATATATATATATATATATATATATATATATATATATATATATCATTCATTATAATGCACGCTAAGTGCGAATGGTGTGAAACATTCAGACTATAAAATTTTGAATTCATCTTAAATCAAGACACATGTGATTCGAGGAAACGAGTCACAAATCCACCCATAGTCAGATGAATAAAAGCATCAGTGTTGCTACATAAACTATCTTTAATTTCAGCGTTCTGGTACAGAGACTATGCCATTATCAAGGAACAGCACGTGATTATGTGTGTGTGTGTGTGTGTGTGTGTGTGTGTGTGTATATATATGTATATATGTATATATATATATATATATATATATATATATATATATATATATATATATATATATATATATATATATATATATATATATATATGATTTAAGATGAATTCAAAATTTTATAGTATGAATGTCTTAGACCGTTCGCACTTAGCGTGAATTATAATGAATGATGATGACTGTGTCGTATACTGAGAGAAAGAAAAAAGGGAAAAATCACTATATATATATATATATATATATATATATATATATATATATATATATATATATATATATATATATATATATATATATATATATATATAT
>NC_087164.1:8162422-8224922 GCF_035594125.1 Scylla paramamosain | reverse complement strand
AAAAAAAATGCAAAATCTTTACCTCAATAAAACTCATATTAGAAAATTGACCAGCGAACACCACAAGACGACTGACTTTTAATTTCTCTCTAATTTTAGCTTGATTCGTTCAATACCTCACAAACTCTCTACCTAACCTAATCTAACCTAATCTCTCATACATTTCTCCACCTAAATCACTCCACACATTTTTCTTCTCAACTATCCCCTCTTCTTCCATGACACAACTTTTCCCTCTCTTCTACAGTAATTATTATTAGTTTGTCATTTACTAGAACTCAAAAACAGAAATTTCATATTTCTTCTCTTGCCAAACTACCCTCCTTCAGCTTCTATCCTTCTCTCCGTAATTTCATCTCAAGTTTCTTTTCTGACCGTTCTATTGTTCTTCTCCTAAGTTCATTGACAATGGTGTTATTCAGGGTGCTGACCTGTCACCAACTCTCTTCCTCTTATTCATCAATGATCTAAGCCAAACTTCTTGTCCTATCCAATCCTAAGCTGATGATACCACATTACACATTTCCACGTCTTTTCATAGACGCCCAACCCTTCAGGAATTAAACAGCTCATGTAGGGAAGCCACACAATGCTTAACCTCAGACCTTCCTACAATTTTTGATTGAAGCAGAGCAAACTTAGTGGTGTTCAATGCCTTCAGAACTTAACCATTCCATCTTTCAAGTCGATACAACCTTCCAGATGACTATCTCTTCTTTTTGAATGACACTCAATTCCCCCCATTTTCTACACTGAACATCCTCGGTTTGTCCTTTACTAAAAATCTAAACTAGAAATTTCACTTCTCATTTCTTGCTTAAACAGCTTCTGTTAAGTCAAATGTTCTGAGTCGTCTCCGCCATTTTTTTTTTTTTTCACGTATGGAGTATGCTTCACATGTAGCATAGGGATTCCACTCATAACCCTCTTTTAGACAAAGTAGAATCAAACCCATTTCGTCTTATAAACTTCTCTCCTCTGACTGTCTTGAACCTCTCTCTTATCGTCGCAATTGCTATCTTTTATCGCTATTTTCACGATGACTGCTCTTCTGATCTTGCTACCTGCATGTCTCCCCTTGTCCTACGGCCTCGCTCCACAAGACTATTTTCTCTGACCCCTATTCTGAAATACCCTTTATGTTTCTGATCTCCACCTTCCTACGAATTAAATTTTTTTAAGAGGGAAGTTTCAAGTTTTTGATAATTCCTTTGCACCTCACTCTGGGAACTGCCACTCGAGTGGGCCTTTTCTTTAAGTTTTGTTGCCCTTGGCCTGTGGTCTTCTTGCTTAAAAAGAAAAAAAAAAAAAAACTAATAAACAGCTAGCGATTTTGAAGACAGCTCAGAACGCTGCTTCAGTCCTATGATGGAAGAAAGGAGAGGTGAGAGCTGCAAAGGTGTGTGTGTGTGTGTGTGTGTGTGTGTGTGTGTGTGTGTGTGTGTGTGTGTGTGTGTGTGTGTTCTCCGCTTTTCTGTTGGGCTGTGCTACAGGTTGGTTTGCCAACGGCGATGTTGATGAGAAAATAAACGACGCATTCCATAAAGAAGCTAAAAATATGCAACGAAATTTTGTTTTTTGCTGGAACAATTGAATTTATGCATTGCATTTTATAAATTTGCAATTTTATAAAAGCAAGTCATCAACTCAAAAAATTGATCTCCCTTGGAGTTAATTTATCAAACTATAATAAATATTCAATATCACGAAAAAATCAACACAAAGTACTTAAAACAATGAATTTGGTGCTGAGAAAACTATAAATGTTAAAATCAGTTCGTTTCTTGATTAACTGCGACTATTATTCCCTTAGCTAAGTCGTAAGGAAAACTACACTACACTTTCTATAAAAGAGAAAAAAAAAGAGAGAGAATAATGTATATGCGTAGGATATAGTGATTCTATTAGCAGAGGTGACGGAGCGAAGGGTTCCCTTGCATTCAAGGCTCCCCGAACTTTAACAGCGGGAGTACAGACAAGATGACGTCACGACTTTGGCCACGCACTTCCATTACCGTTCCATTACGGACTGTAAATTTACCTTTGTATCCTCTTTACTGTTAATGTGATAATGAGAAAGGTATTGAGCAGTACGTATTTAGTAGTGGGAACCATTATAATATCTAACCAGTGTCGAACACTAACTTACAGGTATTTATTTATTTACTTATTCATCTATTATTGTTATTATTACTATTATTATTATTATTATTATTATTTGCCGATTTTGCACAGGCAGTTACGTTTGCATCAAGTAGGATAAACTTCCACTAACATCTATAGGTATTGGAAAGATAAGGATATCAAAATCCTAAAATGTACGTATCCATTTTTTTTTTTTTTAATGATTTGCTTATAATGTTTATGAAATCCTTGTATTCGATAGTATGGATAAATAAGATTTATCATGTATATAATAACAATACTGTTCAAAAGAGACATTCAAGAGAACGTAAGTAACGAAATTTCCTTGCAAAACAACACCTATAAGTAACCTATGTATTGTTCTTATATACCGCAGCCTGAACAGCTTAGAGTGTCTCCTTCATTTCAGGACAAACCTTATCTTATCTGGCTCAAGTAAAAGGGACGACAAACAAAAGAAGAAAATAAGAGAGACTTTCCAAAGCTTATTGTCCATGAAATGTACGATCGCTTATCACAAACTGAAGTTGAACACAGAACGGCAACGCTACACTCATAATGCGTTCAGAATGCCATACCGAAAAATAGCTACAGATCTGTCCTTATAAAAATATTGTATGATACGTTTCATGCAATTCTCACCTTGAATATATATATATATATATATATATATATATATATATATATATATATATATATATATATATATATATATATATATATATATATATATATATATATATATATATATATATATATATATATATATATATATATACGTAAAAAAATAGGTTCTAGTATTAATCATAAGGTCCATAATCATCGTGATAAATTGTGCACAACTTTTCCTTCAGTAAATCCAGTTATGTATCGAATCGTGCTACAAGTACTTAAATATTTGTTGCTTAGGGGAACCACAGTAAGAAAATATTAATTCCAGAATTAAATTTTGTATCATATGTTTACGAACAGGGATGTTTATGCTGCTGTTGCTAATGATGATGATTCTAATGATGATAATGCTGATAATGATGATGGCAATGATGGTGGTGGTGGTAGTGGCGGTGGTGAACGATGTCACTGACAACGTGATTTCGCAAGGCAATAAAACACACGAAGCATAAAGACAGGAACAATGTGAATCATTACACTTCATGCTGTCAGGACGACCACAACGCTCACGTAAATTGTCTGCATGTTGTCACTGGCACTGCACATCACCACCACCACCACCACCACCACCATCATCGTCGTAATCAGCAGTAGCAGCATGAACAACTAGCATCTCTCTCTCTCTCTCTCTCTCTCTCTCTCTCTCTCTCTCTCTCTCTCTCTCTCTCTCTCTCTGAAGTTTCCACTCTATGACTTTGATAAGATTCAAGATTTACGACCTACATGTTAACATTCTTATTCTTTGCAAACATGACATCAAGCATGCTGGCTAGTATTACACTTCTACTACTAACAAAAGAAGAAAAAATAAAACACAACGGCGCGTGGGCGTGTTGGCTGTAGCCAGGTAATATAATTAGCAGCCTTCTGCTGTTTGCATTCCTCAGGTCCTCGTGCTGGAACAACACTATATATATATATATATATATATATATATATATATATATATATATATATATATATATATATATATATATATATATATATATATATATATATATATATATATATAAATATTTTTTTTCGGGGGGGCTTTTATACAGCAACAACAACTACTACTACTACTGCTACTACTACTGCTGTTGCTGCTAGTTTTACTAACTTCCTGTTGAAGTTCAGCAAAGAGGAGCATCATTATATATTGCCTTGAACCAAAAGGCTTAAAAAGACAAAGACGTATTAGTAAGATTTTTCACAGGATGAAACAACTTTTACCAGGCATAAATGGAGCACTTATTCTTCAATCAGTATCTTATAGCAGAAAGCTAATGAGACAAAAAAAAAAAAGCGAAACGCCGTTATATATATATATATATATATATATATATATATATATATATATATATATATATATATATATATATATATATATATATATATATATATATATATATATATGTATATATATATTATAGTAAATAAAATTAACTTTAAACCGTTTCTTTTACTGGTGAGAGAGAGAGAGAGAGAGAGAGAGAGAGAGAGAGAGAGAGAGAGAGAGAGAGAGAGAGAGAGAGAGAGAGAATTAACAATGTTGTCATCTCAGGCACAGCACACGTCAATGATGCGTGCTATATGGAACTAAATTACTGAGTTGCGTCGTTGTGACAATATAAATAATTCGCCTTACTAATTATCTTACTGATCCAAATAGTGAATGTATCGGTATGAGTTTTTAACCGCTAATACATGAACGACGCTACCCATCCAGCCTCTTTTTACTAAATATAAGTAAACATTCACTGATAAACTGTTTAATTAAAGAAATGGTTCTCAGGAACAGTATTCGGGGTATCTATAAGCCTGAGGTGGCTTTCTTGTCTGCGGGTTGATTTGGATGTAGATTATGTAAGACCTTCAATGACAAGGGCAGTCATTACTGCAACCAGTTAATTTAACACTAATTGTTACTTCTAGCTCTGTTTTGGGGAGAAGAGATTCCCTGTCAGTGCTGAGTCTGTAACATGTGAAATAAGAAAATCAGGAATGACACTGCTCTTGCACCTCAAATATATATGCTCTTACACCTTAAATATATATCCCCACTACTTCTGTCTTACTCCAAACGTTCCCTCAAACTGTGACATGCCTGTCCTCGCCAGGCCCCTCCCCCTGTGTGACACGCCTGTCCTCGGCACTCCCCCCCTCTCAATGACAACCCTGTACTCGACAGTCACCTCCCCTCTGTGACATTCATGTCCTTGGCAGTCAAGCCCCCTCCGTGACAACCCTGTCCTCGGCATTCACCCCCTCTCCGTGACACCTCTGTCCTCAGCATTCACTTCCTCATGCGTGACACACCTGTCCTCGGCAGTCACCTCCGTGACACCCCTGTCCTCTGCAGTCACACCCCGTCCACGACACCCCTGTCCTCGGCAGTCATCCCCTTCCGTGACTCCCCTGCCCTCGGCAGTCACAATCCGTCCGAGACACAACTGTCCTCTGCAGTCTGTGACACCCCTGTCCTCGACAGTCATTTCCCCCTCCTTGGCACCCCTTGTCCTGTGCAGGCATCTCCCGAACCTCCGTGACACTTCTGTCTTTGGGAGTCACCACTGTGTCACCCCTTTCCTCGGCAGCCACTCTCCGTCCGTGACACCCGTGTCCTCGAAAGTCACCCCTCCTCCTATTAGGTAGGGACAGGAGTCATCTGCACCCTTGCTGTATCAAGAAATGTAAGGAGTCACCCCACGCACCCTTTCCTTCTCTGTAGGAACAAGAGTTACTCTCTCACACCTATTCGCTTCCAGCATGTCAGTCCCAATACACTTTCCACCCTGCGGGGTGAAAAAGTCCTCTCCGCAGCTCTCGCCCCCCACCCCTCGTTCCCAACAGGATCAGGAGTCACCCCACACTCTTCGTTTCCCCAGCAGTGTGAGGAGTCACTGTAGGAGGCAGTAGACACCTGCCGAAACGATAATTACTCCCAGTGAGGTCTAAAGCACTGTTCAGGGGGTGCTGTGAACTTATCATTAAACCCAGCTGTGACCTCACTGAACGTTTCCCTTTGTGTCTCACAACACAAGGGGGTAGTCACAGCCTGCCCTCTAAGGACAACCCTCTTCCTCCACAAAAAACTACAAGCACCTAATAACACACACACCCTTCACTCCAAAAATTTTAAAATCATGGCGACTCCTACACCAGCCTCGGAGTCCCCATCTGGGGAGGGGACCATAAATGTCCCCAGGTCGGACTGCCTTTCCGTCGACGACCCTAAGTGTCTTGACACCCCCCTCAACTTTTTCTTCATTAACTTCTGCAACATTCGCGGCCTAAGATCTAATTTTCAATCTGTAGAACACCACCTCTCCTCTTCTAAATCTCATCTTCTTTTCCCCACTGAAACTCAGGTGTCTGAGGCAACTGACAGTAGCCCCTTTTCTGTTCCCTCCTACTTTCTCTATCCTCATTTTCGATCCAAAGCTGGATGCTGCGTTTACGTGCGCAATGACTTAACCTGCTCTCGTGCCCACGCTCTTGAATCTTCCGAGTTTTCCACCATCTGGCTACGACTACAGAGTCATTCTCATACGAAATTTATCTGTGCTGTATACCTCTCTCCTAACTCCTCTTGACTATAAGAAATTCTTTGACTACTTAACTTCCAAAGTGGAGCACATTCTGACCCTCTTCCCTTTTGCAGAGATCTCCATTCTTGGAGACTTCAATGTTCACCACCAGCTTTGGCTTTCCTCTCCCTTCACTGACCATCCTGGTGAACTAGCCTACAACTTTGCTATCCTCCATGACCAAGAGCAATTGGTGCAACACCCTACTCGTATTCCTGACCGTCTTGGAGATACGCCCAACATTCTTGACCTCTTCCTGACCTCTAATCCTGACCTCCTTCCTGACCTCTAATGCTTATGCTGTCACCCTTTCTTCTCCGTTGGGCTCCTCCGATCACAATCTCATATCTTTATCTTGTCCTATCACTCCAATCCCTCCTCAGGATCCCCCTAAGCGAAGGTGTCTCTGGCGTTTTGCCTCTGCTAGTTGGGGGGACCTGAGGAGGTATTTTGCTGATTTTCCTTGGAATGACTGCTGCTTTCGTGTCAGAGACCCGTCTTTGTGTGCTGAGCGCATAACAGAGGTGATAGTGTCTGGCATGGAGGCGTACATTCCTCACTCTTTTTCTCGTCCTAAACCTTCTAAACCTTGGTTTAACACAGCTTGTTCTCGTGCTATACATGATAGAGAGGTGGCCCACAAAAGGTACTTAAGCCTTCCTTCACCAGAATCTCATACACTTTATATTTCTGCCCCGAACCATGCCAAGTCTGTTCTCCAACTAGCCAAAAACTCCTTCATTAACAGAAAATGTCAAAACCTTTCAAGATCTAACTCCCCTCGTGATTTCTGGCATCTAGCCAAAAATATCTCCAATAACTTTGCTTCTTCTTCTTTCCCTCCTCTACTTCAACCAGATGGCACCACTGCTATCACATCTACTTCTGAAGCTGAACTCTTTGCTCAAACCTTTGCTAAAAACTCTACCTTGGACGATTCTGGGCTTGTTCCTCCCTCTCCTCCACCCTCTGACTACTTCATGCCACGTATTAAAATTCTTCGTAATGATGTCTTCCATGCCCTCGCTGGCCTAAACCCTCGGAAGGCTTATGGACCTGATGGGGTCCCTCCTATTGTTCTCCGAAACTGTGCCTCCGTGCTTGCACCTTGCCTAGTCAAACTCTTTCAGCTCTGTCTGTCAACGTCTACCTTTCCTTCTTGCTGGAAGTTTGCCTACATTCAACCTGTTCCTAAAAAGGGTGACCGCTCTAATCCCTCAAACTACCGTCCTATTGCTTTAATTTCCTGCTTATCTAAAATTTTTGAATCTATCCTCAACAGGAAGATTCTTAAACATCTATCACTTCACAACCTTCTATCTGATCGCCAGTATGGGTTCCGTCAAGGCCGCTCTACTGGTGATCTTCTGGCTTTCCTTACTGAGTCTTGGTCATCCTCTTTTAGAGACTTTGGTGAAACTTTTTTGCCTTGAGTATGGTGAAACTGTTGCCTTGGACATATCAAAAGCTTTTGATAGAGTCTGGCACAAAGCTTTGATTCCCAAACTACCCTCCTACGGTTTCTATCCTTCTCTCTGTAACTTCATCTCAAGTTTCCTTTCTGACCGTTCTATTGCTGCTGTGGTAGACGGTCACTGTTCTTTTCCTAAATCTATTAACAGTGGTGTTCCTCAGGGTTCTGTCCTGTCACCCACTCTCTTCTTATTATTCATTAATGATCTTCTAAATCAAACTTCTTGTCCTATCCACTCCTATGCTGATGATACCACCCTGCACTTTTCCACGTCTTTTCATAGACGTCCAACCCTTCAGGAGGTAAACATATCACGCAGGGAAGCCACAGAACGCCTGACTTCTGATCTTTCTAAAATTTCCGATTGGGGCAGGGCAAACTTGGTATTGTTCAATGCCTCAAAAACTCAATTCCTCCATCTAACTCGACACAATCTTCCAGACAACTATCCCCTCTTCTTCAATGACACTCAACTGTCCCCCTCTTCTACACTGAACATCCTCGGTCTGTCCTTTACTTATAATCTGAACTGGAAACTTCACATCTCATCTCTAGCTAAAACAGCTTCTATGAAGTTAGGTGTTCTGAGACGTCTCCGCCAGTTTTTCTCACCCCCCAGCTGCTAACTCTGTACAAGGGCCTTATCCGTCCATGTATGGAGTATGCTTCACATGTCTGGGGGGGTTCCACTCATACTGCTCTTCTAGACAGGGTGGAATCAAAAGCTTTTCGTCTCATCAACTCCTCTCCTCTAACTGACTGTCTTCAGCCCCTCTCTCACCGCCGCAATGTTGCATATCTAGCTGTCTTCTACCGCTATTTTCATGCCAACTGCTCTTCTGATCTTGCTAACTGCATGCCTCCCCTCCTTCCGCGGCCTCGCTGCACAAGACTTTCTTCTTTCTCTCACCCCTATTCTGTCCACCTCTCTAACGCAAGAGTTAACCAGTATTCTCAATCATTCATCCCTTTCTCTGGTAAACTCTGGAACTCCTTGCCTGCTTCTGTATTTCCACCTTCCTATGACTTGAATTCCTTCAAGAGGGAGGTTTCAAGACACTTATCCACCAATTTTTGACCACTGCTTTGACCCTTTTAAGGGACTGGCATTTCAGTGGGCATTTTTTTTTATTAGATTTTTGTTGCCCTTGGCCAGTATCCTTCCTACATAAAAAAAAAAAAAAAAAAAAAAAAAAACACTCTTCCCGTCCCCAGCAGGGTGAGGAGTCACCCCACACCTTTCCCGTCCCCAGCTGGGTGAGGAGTCATCCCACACCCTTTCCTTCCCTACCAGGTTGAGGAGACAACCCACACCGTCACCTCGCTCAAGGGTCATAACAGCATAACTTACGAGGTCACTATTTTTTTCTTGAAAACAAAATTGAAAATAAGTGTCACTAAACTCGATGAAGGAATAAATGCTATCCCGCCAAAATCGACTCTCGCAGGTCAAACGATTTTAAAACAAATTTTTAAGAATGGAAAGAAAATATATGAATAAAAGAAAGAATACACACACACACACACACACACACACACACACACACACACAGACACACACACAAAGCTTATTTTTCCTTAATTTCTACACTGTATTTGGGTTCCGTTCAAAATATGTATTTCTTCTTCCCTATAAAGATCTTAGCCTCCCTGTTATCTAGGAGGTTACATACGGTTTTTTCAAAGGGGTCAGGTGGTTTCAGCTGGAGTATCTTACATTTGAGGCCATTATGCCATACTTTATGGAACGCTTTGGCTACATCCTGTTGTACTTAGTAAACTTGTTTATCCGCTAAAGCGTTGGCGATAGTTTCATATATTATAGTTGTTGTTGACCCTCGCTTTTCTCTGAAATCGTGTTGTTTGTTTTTCATTATGTTATGTTCTAATAAAAAGGTGTTGAATTTAGTTATGATAAATCTTTCACATAATTTCCCAGGAATCCCTAGCAGTGAAATTGGCCTGTAATTTATAGGATTGATAGGAGACTTACTTGATTTAGGGATTAATTTTATGATTGCCTTTTTACAACTTGTTAGAAAATATCCAGCAGAGCAGGAAGCTTGCAGATATCCAGTAGTTGTACTAGTGTCTTATCTATGCATTTTTCTAATGTTGTTTTACTGATTCTTGAGTTGCCTGGTTCTTTTTGCTTTGACCATCTTATGTATCTTTTAATATCTTCAGCTTCTACTTTTCTGGTGTACAAGTCTTCATAGTTTAATCTCTGAAGTATTGCTGCGTTATGCGGAATGAGTCTATGTTTCATTACATCTATATACGAGTTAATATGTTCTGTGTGCGGAACATCAAAATTCCGCTCTTCTTCATCAGTAATCCTGAATATATCTTTTCAGGTTTTCTTCTTTAATAAAATTTTTTCTTCATCTGTATTATATTTTTCTTACCATGACTGTCTTTCATATAATTCAAATGTATGATGTTTTTTTCCCTTTAAGTACTTTTATTTTGTTCAAAAGTTTTACTATCAGTACTTGAGTTTATTATTGTGCGGACTTTATTCACCCAATTTTGGTTGTGAACTTCTTTACATTTTTCTTTTTAAGTTCGTCTTAGCATGTTATATTTGTTATAATTTTCTAGATTCCATCCCTGAATCATAATGTTGTTCTTAAGAATATTATAATCTTTTTCTATATCTTTTATTTCAGGTGTGTTTGACAGCTGAAAACTTCTTCTATAAGTTGTTTTTGGTATGGTCTTATCCATAGCTTCTTTGACAGAAGACGTCCACGTGTCCAACGCCGCCTCTAATTTTTGTGTTGCGGTTTAGGTTATCAAGGTTAATTTTGGTATCCAGCATAATTTTAAATTGGTTCCAGTCTGCTTTATGAAATTTATATGATGGTGACTGTTGTATGAAGAACGGAACTGTTGATATCTTGAAAATTACTCGAATATGGTCAGATGTAGTGGGTTCACATAAAGCATTGAAGTAGTGATGCTTGTTAGTTATGACTTTATCTGGGTTAGTGACAGAACCTTGTTCCAGGAATGTAGGGAAATGTGGTCCCAGATGCATAACTATCCCTTGATTGATGAGTTGCAGTAAGCTGTTCTCGACTGTGTTGTTGCTGACGTTTCCGTAATATCTATGCCTTGCGTTATAACCAAGAATGTATGTTAGAATGTTGTTGTTTAAAAGTCAATAAAGGTCTAGAAAAGGTAGGTATGGCCTTCTAGGAGATAAATAAGTTGTGGCTACTATTGCAGGTCCGAGTAAAGTTTCGATTTGTATTGCTAAAATGTCAGTGATGAAATCGTCAAATACTTTATGAGATATCTCATACTTGATTGCAATGGCTCAGCCATCCCCAGCACTTTATGTGCTGTTGATCTTATACACTCTGTACCCAGTCATCTTAAGTGACTCGTTTGTTTTAAGTCCGTGACTGTTTAACAGTAAAATATCAGGACTTATTTGACTGTAGAATGGTAGTAAGGACTTTTATTTCTCCAATTTAAGACGTTATGTTGTAGAATCGTAACTTAAATGGTAATTTTGAGGTTCTTTTGATTCGTGGGTCCCGTTGATGTTGTGGAGACCTTTCTTGTAAAAGCCCTGATGTTATTTTTCTGAACGTGTCTATATCTATATCATTCCAACAGTCGGTTAGATCTATTTTGCTTTTTTTTTTTTTTTGATTAGTTAGAGGATTTGATCTTCATTGTAGTTTGTGTTCTTGTAGCTCCACTTGTATTTATTGCTGTTAATGCCATTGAGTAGATCTTCTCTAGTGAATTTTCCCTTTAGCCAGCCTCTATCACTTAATGTGAAGAATTGTAAACCAATATTTGTGGAACTTAATGGTAGTAATTCCAATTCTATTGAGGCAATTTCTTTCCCAGTAGAACATAGTACGAAGAAAGCACGGTAGTATATGAGGCGCGCGGTACAACAACGACGTACGTACAACAACGACGTAACCGTGTTTTTGCCTGCTCCGTGTGGTAGAAGGGTGTAAAAGTCTCGTGGTGATGTCGGCCAAGTCATATTCGACCATCTAAGCACCTGTACTAAGGCTCAAAGTCGAGCGTAGTGCGGAGAAAATTTCTCTGGACTAACATCTCGAAAGCGGTACAACAACGACGCAACCTGCTCCTCCCAGCCTCACGTGCGTATGGCCAATCAGCGGCGCGGTTGCAGCCGCCCGGCGCGGGCGAGCCAATCACAGCACCGCTGCCATGTTTACCAGCGCCGTTGCCATGGTGACAACACACTCACCATGTGCTCGTCCACTCTGCCCTTTAACACGCCCGAGCACAGACGCAAGCTACCTTTCTCGTGACTCTTTACGCAACTATGGCTACTAGAGTGCAGACGAAAGTGTCACAGCATCTTGCTGTGGCCACCAGCCTTACGTAAGTTTTTTAAATCTCCAGTCAACCCGACTTAGTGGGTTGAAGGGGGATTTAAAGGGTTGGTAAATCCGCTAAGGGCATTGCCAGGATCAAACAGACGTATCCTGGTAATCAACTTAACTGTCTCAAGCCAGTGTAAAGGATGAGAGCCAACTATATTCATGGAATACAAAAAAAAAAAAAAAAAATTCGTTTCTTCATAATGTTCTTGACATAGCGGCTTTCCATTAATACTTACCAGAATGCATGCACAAACATAAAATTATCAGCATTACACACTGTTAGTCATAGCAGGACGTCAAAGTTATGGTAGGAGTAATAACGTGCCGGTAATGAGTAAGTTTTATTTTTTACGCTCGGAAAAAAATTCATAAAAAATGTATTTATGTACCAATCTTCATGAAACTTTCACCTAATACTATGTGTAATAGGCTCTAACACATTATTAACAAATGAAAACAATATCGGGAAAAAAAATTATTACCTACGGTATACGCGTTAATTAACGCGTAAGTCATCCACCCAAAATCGTCACCTATCACTTCGAAACCTACATCCCCAAACAGAACTACCCAAGACCTTTCAAATGATGTATAATACTTACTTATTTAAGGGTATCCTATTGTGCGCAATCAGTGTTTAACTTTGAGCGCGTTTTTCTCGAAACTTCCATTTCTCGGTTACGTCGTTGTTGCGCCGCGCGCCTCATATGATGTCAGGCTTTCTTGAATCTTCAGAAGAACTGGTGTTATGCCATTTATCAATGATCTTGGTTTGGTGGATGATCTTCTCACTGAAGCCGTTGTTTATTAATACTTGTGTTGCCCTTTCTATTTCTTCATGCACTTACTGCCAAGTATTGCAGTGTGTGAGTGTTCTTCGGGTGTGGGCACCGATAGCAGAGTCCTTATATCGGTCAGGACATCTACTCCTTCCATTAAGGCAGTGTCCAGGGTTAGTTGGCTTGATGTACAATGCTGTATTTAACTTCACTTGCTGTTGCTTCACGAGGACGTCGAAGTAAGGCATGGCACCATTTACACCGTGTTCTATGGTGAAGTTGTGACCAGAAATTTCTTCAAAACAACGCTTGAGATGGTCAGCACCAACGTTGCTTGTAGTCTTGATGAATATGTCGTCAATATAGCGGCAATATATATCAGGCTTCTCAGTCCTTTTAAACAGTTCTTTTTCCACGCAGCCCATAAAGAAGTTGACCATGAGCACACCCAAAGGAGAATCCATGGCTACACTATCAATTTGACGATATTTGTTTCCTCGAGGGCAAGTAACATTCGAGGAGTCCACGTAGTGCAATTTCAGGAATATCAAAGGTGGGAGGTGCTGAGTCGTCATGGTAGACTCTGTCAATGATGTAGTTGATGGTGCGTTTGACTAGAATATTGGTAAAAGAGCGATTTAACTTCAAGTGAGGCGATTATTACCATCGGTGGTGTTACTCTTGAGGATGTGGAGAAAATCAAATACAGACTGCAGGCTATAAGTGATGGGAAGATAAGGGGCCAGTATGGTACACAGCTTTTTATCAATGTGGTATGTCCCCATCTGGAGACGGGACCATAAATGCCCCCAGGTCGGACTGCTTTTCCGATATCGACCATAAGTGTCTTGACATCCCTCTCAACTTTTCTTCATTAACTTCTGCAACATTCGCAGTCTTAGATCTAATTTTCAATCTGTAGAACACCACCTCTCCTCTACTAAATCTCTTCTTTTCCTCACTGAAACACAGGTGACTGAGGCAACTGATAGTAGCCCCTTTTCTGTTCCCTCCTACTTTCTCTATCCTCATTTCCAATCCAAAGCTGAATGTTGCGTTTATGCGTTTATGCGCGCAGTGACTTAACCTGCTTTCGTACCCACGCTCTTGAATCTTCTGAGCACTCTACCATCTGGCTACGACTACAGAGCCATTCTCAAACTAAATTTATCTGTGCTGTATGCCTTTCATCTAACACCTCTGACTATAAGAAATTCTTTGACTACTTAACTTGCAAAGTGGAGCACATTCTGACTCTCTTCCGTTTTGCAGAGATCTCCATTCTTGGAGACTTCCATATTCACCACCAGCTTTGGCTTTCCTCTCCCTTCACTGACCATCCTGGTGAACTAGCCTTCAACTTTGCTATCCTCCACGAGCTAGAGCAATTGGTGTAACACCCTACTCGTATTCCTGACCGTCTTGGAGATACGCCCAACATTCTTGACTTTTCCTAACCTCTAATTCTTCTGCTTATGCTGTTACTCTCTCTTTTCCGCTGGGCTCCTCCGATAACAAACATATCTGTATCTTGTCCTATCGGTCCAATCCCTCTTCAGAACACCCCCCTAACCGGAGGTGCCTCTGGTGCTTTGCCTCTGCTAGTTGGGGGACCTGAGGAGATATTTTGCTGATTTTCCTTGGAATGACTACTGCTTCCGTATCAGAGGCCCATCTCTGTGTGCCGAACGCATAACAGAGGTGATAGTGTCTGGCATGGGGGCGTATATTCCTCACTCTTTTTCTCGACCTAAACCTTCCAAACCTTGGTTTAACACAGTTTGTTCTCGTGCTATACGTGATTGAGAGGTAGCCAACAAAAAGTACTTGAGCCTTCCATCACCATAATCTTATGCACTTTATATTTCTGTCCGGAACCATACCAAATCTGTTCTCCACCTACCCAAAAACTCCTTCATTAAAAGAAAGTGTCAAAATCTTTCAAGATCTAACTCCCCTTGTGACTTCTGGCATCTAGCCAAAAACACCCCCATTAACTTTTCTTCTTCTTTCCCTCCTTTATTTCAACCAGATGGCACCACTGCTATCACACTTATCTCTAAAGTTGAAATCTTCGCTCAGATCTTTGCTAAAAACTTTACCTTGGACGATTCAAGGTTTGTTCCTCCCCCTCCTCCACCCTTGGACTATTTCATGCTACCTTTTAAGATTTTTCGCAATGATGTTTTCCATGCTCTCGCTGACCTAAATCCTCGGAAGGCTTATGGACCTGATGGGGTTTCTCCTTTTTGTTCTCCGAAAATGTGCCTCCGTGCTTCCACCTTGCCTAGTCAAACTCTTTTAACTCTATCTGTCAGTGTCCACCTTTCCTTCTTGCTGAGAGTTTGCCTACATTCAGGGTGACCGTTTCAATCCCTCAAACTACCGCCCCATTGCTTTAATTTCCTGTCTATCTAAAGTTTTTGAATCTATCCTCAACAGAAGATTCTTAAACATCTATCACTTCAAAAACTTTTATCTGATCGTCAGTATGGGTTCCGTCTAGGCCCATCTAGTGGTGATCTTCTGGCTTTCCTTACTGAATCTTGGTCATCCTTTCTGACCGTTCTATTTCTGCTGTGGTAGACGGTCACTGTTCTTCTCCTAACTCTATTAGCAGTGGTGTTCCTCAGTGTTCTGTCCTGTCACCAACTCTCTTCCTGTTATTCATCAATGATCTAAACCAAACTTCTTGTCTTATCCACTCGTACTCTGATGATACCACCCTACACTTTTCCACGTCTTTTCATAGACATCCAATCCTTTGGGTAGTTTAGGAAGTAAGCAGCTCACGCAGGGAAGCCACAGAACGCCTGACTTCTGATCTCTCTAAAATTTCTTACTGGAGCAGAGCAAACTTGGTATTGTTCAATGCCTCAAAAATTCAATTCCTCCATCTATCAACTCGACACAACATTCCAGACAACTATCTCCTCTTATTCAATGACACTCAACTGTCTCCCTCTTCTAAATTGAAATCCTCGGTCTGTCCTTTTCTTAAAATCTAAACTGGAAACTTCACATCTCATCTCTAACTAAAGCAACTTCTATGAATCATAGTTAATCGTTCTGACACGTTACCGCTAGTTTTTCTCATCCCGCCCCCCCCCCCCCCCAGATGCTAACTCTGTACAAAGGCCTTACCCGTCCATGTATGGAGTATGCTTCACATGTCTGGGGGGGTTCCACTCATACCGTTCTTTTAGACAGGGTGGAATCTAAAGCTTTTCGTCTCATCAACTCCTCTCCTGCAAGTGACTGTCTTCAACTTCTTTCTCATCACCTCAATGTTGCATCTCTAGCTATCTTCTACCGCTATTTTCATCCTAACTGCCCTTCTCACCTTCTCACCACTATTCTGCCCACCTCTCTAACGCAAGAGTTAACCAGTATTCTCAATCATTCATCCCTTTCTCTGGTAAAATCTGGAACTCCCTGCCTGCTTCTGTATTTCAACCATCTTGTGGCATGAATTCCTTTAAGAGGGAGGTTTCAAGACACTTATCCTTCAGTTTTTTACTACCGCTTCGGACCTTATTCAGGGACCGGAACTCTGGGCTTTTTTTAAATTTTTTTTGTTAGATTTTTGTTGGCCGGTGTCCTTCCTACATAAAAAAAAAAAGTTGATGTAGATATTTGAAAAATTATTAGGCGTAGCTTACTTCCAGGCTTGTTTTTTTAACGTTACCATAACAGTATATATATATATATATATATATATATATATATATATATATATATATATATATATATATATATATATATATATATATATATATATATATATATATATATACACACACACACACACACACACACACACACACACACACACACACACACATACACACACACACACATACACACACACACACACACACACACACACACACAGTGGAATCTCGGTTACCGAATGTCTCCCTTTCAGAGCAAATCGGTTTTCTATTAAAAATTACATAATTGGTTCGATTGCAATACCATAATTCAGGTTTCGAACAAAGTTACTTGATTTCAAACACTACAAGACCTAGGAAAAGCTGCCATTTATTACTGATTTATAGTTTCTATAAATATTTCCTTCATTTTTATATATCTGGAGGAGAGACACAGAGAGTAGGACAGCAATTCAATATTTGAAGTAAGTTCAATATTATCCCGTTGAGGAAGTTGAAAAACCTTGATGTAAACAAACAAGATTCGGCGCTCAGGAGTAATCCCGAGTTTCCTGTGGTTTTCTTTATCGCCCATAACGCCATCACTACCACACAACTGCATCTTCCAAGCAGCAAGATGTCTAAGTGTTATGATCACCTTCATTTTGACGATGCGTGGGCTGCTCCTCTCTGTGTCACTCTGTAAGGCTTCCTGCACTTGATCGGTGACAAAGAGAATGCCTGGATGGTCTAAATATTTTTTTTATTATTATTTCTGTGTCATTAAGTTAATTTAATCATCCTTTCTGGATGAAAAAAAAAAAAAAATCTAAGCTGGCGATGTTGTGGAATGGCCATCTTAGCAGTGGGAGCGCGAAGGCATGGTGGACGGGTGTCTGAGAACAGAGTCTGTTTTACATTGATTCCTATGGGGAAAGTATTTTCGGTTTTTTAACATTTCGGATTTCAAACGGCATTCAGGAACGAATTAAGTTCAAAAATCGGAGTTCCACTACGCATATATATATATATATATATATATATATATATATATATATATATATATATATATATATATATATATATATATATATATATATATATATATATATATATATATATATACAAAGCACCAACAGCCAATTTTCGTGAGGAATCATGGTCAAAGTGAGGATGAAGAGGAAGCGATAGTACTTAAGCAAAAAATAAGAAAAAAAAGAAAATAAGGCAAGCTGCAAGGCTCGGCACTAACAATCTTATTACCAAGTCTATTTTAGTCATCTACTGCACTGAGGAACACTTTCTTCCTATCACAATTATAAATCTGCTTTTATCAAGTCTGAGCTCGTTACTTCTAGTTCTATCCTGACAACTAATTCTAAGGACTGTTTACACAACCCTTGCTATATTCCTTAAGCTACTAATATTTCTCTCTTAATCTATGCCTCTCTAAGGTATATAAATTTAAGTTTTAACTTTCTCTCCACAGGAACAATTTGCATCCTTTGCATCACTTTAGTCATTAATTACTCCAACAGGCCTATAATCTTCCTGTATTATGAGCATCTTATATATATATATATATATATATATATATATATATATATATATATATATATATATATATATATATATATATATATATATATATATATATATACTTTATACGACTAGGAGGAAAATAATGAGGAAAAGAAGTGGACAGTCATCGGATAATACACGAGAGAGAGAGAGAGAGAGAGAGAGAGAGAGAGAGAGAGAGAGAGAGAGAGAGAGAGAGAGAGAGAGAGAGAGAGAGAGAGAGAGAGAATGCGGGAGGGGAGCATTCACACGCATGCACGTATCCTTCCTTGGTGGCTGCTGCTGTTGCTGCTGCTGCTCGGAAAGGAAAGGAAGCGTCGCCGAAGAAAATATGCGAGATAACTTTGGTGGCGATGGCGAGGAAATCGTGGAAGACCCTGGAACGAAAACGAAGAGGCGGGAAGAGCAGGGAGAATGAAGAGGCAAGGAAAGCCAAGGAAAGTTTGAGAATGAAACAATGGTAGTAATGGCGGCAATAAGATTAGGGAAAAAAAAAACTGAAGCTGAAATGAGAACATCTAGACAAGCTATGAGAAAGCTCACGAGAAAAAAAAAAAAAAGGAAAAAGGCGATAACAAGGCCAGACAGAGAGAGAGAGAGAGAGAGAGAGAGAGAGAGAGAGAGAGAGAGAGAGAGAGAGAGAGAGAGAGAGAGAGAGAGAGAGATAGGAACATCCTTCAATGAATTAAAAGGGAATAAAAGTTTTAAAAACAAGTTAATACACGTGTAAAATGAACAGAAGAACAGAGCTACGGCAGATAGGAAAGGAGAGGAGAGAAGAGAAGGAGAAAGAAGAAAAAGCCAAAAGGGGAACAAGGAGTGGATATAAACTCGGAAGAGGTGTAAAGGGAGAAAGGAAGAGAATAAAAGCGAAGTTGGATATAAGAGATCCGAGTAAAGGAAGGTGAAGAGTTAGGAGAATAACAGGGTGAAACCCCCCCCCAAAAAATAATTGTTTAAAAGAGGAAGACAGGAGGAGGGGCGGACAAACGTGAAAGAATAAAGGAAAAGGAGGAAGGAGAGAGGAAGAAAGTGGAGGATTGAGGAAGAAATGGGAATGAGAAGAGAAGCCCAAGGGACCGGAAAGAGGAAGAATGGAGATAGAGAGGATGAAATGGAGGTGAGAGTGTGTGAGAGAAAGATGCGCACCAGTTTTCAAGAGAGAGAGAGAGAGAGAGAGAAGAGAGAGAGAGAGAGAGAGAGAGAGAGAGAGAGAGAGAGAGAGAGAGAGAGAGAGAGAGAGAGAGAGAGAGAGAGAGATGAATGGATAAATTTATTTATTTTATTTCTATTTCTATTTATTAATTTCTTTTTATTTATTATCATTATTATTATTATTATTATTATTATTATTATTATTATTATTATATTTATTTATTTATTTGTTTATTTTATTTTTATTTATTTATCTATTTTTTACTTATTTATTTATTTATTTATTTATTTATTTATTTATTTTTGTGTACTCGTATGTGTGTGTGTGTGTGTGTGTGTGTGTGTGTGTGTGTGTGTGTGTGTGTGTGTTTTGTCGACTATGCTAAGGAAAATACGGACCGTATGCAAAAAAACTTTCCACTGAACGGTATATATGGGAAACAAGCACAAAAAGGATTGTGGTAATTAGAAAGCCAGAGAAGGATAGGCCGGAAAAAAAAACATAAAGGGAAGAAGGGAACGGGAAAGGCGCATGCAAGAAAGCGAGGCACGAAGGAGGGGAACACTTGTGGCGTGATGGTGATACAACAGCGAAAAATCAAGGAAGGATAATTGGAGTTGTTCAAGTGGAGATGGAGGTAGAAGACGAAGAGGAAAAGAGCGAATAGAATTACAAAGAATAAAACTTCAAAGAATAAAGTAAATCAGTGTGAAAGTAAATGGAGGTAAATGTAAGGTAAAGGGTAGCTAGGGTAAGGAAAAGTGAATAGAAGAAATGAACATAAAAGGTAAAAATGTAAGATGGTTTGAGAAGTCATACAATAGAGATGAAGGAGGAAGATTAGCAATATATATATATATATATATATATATATATATATATATATATATATATATATATATATATATATATATATATATATATATATATTATCTCAACAGAGAGAGAGAGAGAGAGAGAGAGAGAGAGAGAGAGAGAGAGAGAGAGAGAGAGAGAGAGAGAGAGAGAGAGAGAGAGAGAGAGAGAGAGAGAGACCAGATGAAAGACAAATAGGAAGAGAAAGCGAAAAAGTAATAAAAAAAATGGATATTGAGAATGGAAAGAGACTACGTAGAGATAAAAGAAACTAGGAACCGGCAAGTCTTTGGGATGGGAAAAACTTATTATGAAAATGATAAACGAGTAAGAATTTTTGACAATTTGAAGGAAATTCGACGATGAGAGGTCACGCAAGCAGAAGTTAGGGCAAAAACAAAATATGGGTGAAGATGGAAAAGTAAAATACATGAAAGAGAAGAAAAGAGAGGAGGAGAGGGGAGGGAAAGAGTTGCATCACTCTTCACTTTCTTAATATGTGGACTCAGTTGGCGAGTACTCGTATGGTGGTCACTACACACACGTGGACTGTGATTCCCTATTCACCTATTTCTACTTTAACTTTTGCTACATTCGCCATTTAAATTTAATTTATAATCCATGAAACATTACTTCTCCTTTACTAAGCCTCATCTCACCGATACACAGGTGCATGAGGCTACAGACAACAACCCTTTCTTTGTTCCCTAGTTTACTATATACTCGCTTTCAATCCAAAGGTGAATGTTGCGTCTACGTAGGCAGCGACTTACCTTGCTCTCGTTTTCACAATCACGAGTCTTCCGAATTTTCTACCATCTGGTTTCAGCTACTTCAGTATCACTCTCAGACTTAATCTTTCTGTATCTCCTATAGCTCTCACCTAGCTCCTCAATGTAAAGTTCTTTGACTAAGTGAAACACGTCCTGACAACCCCCCTATCGGAGATCTTCATTCTTGGAAAATGCAATATTCGCCACCAGCTTTGGCTTTCCTCTTTCGTCACTGACCAACTTTGTGAACTAGACTTTTAGGTTTGATATCCTCCACGGCTCACAACAATTAGTGCAGCTTCCAACTTGTATTCCTGGCCAACTTACAGATAACCCCAACATTCTTGACTTTTCTTAACCTATAATGCCTTTGCACTCTGTCTTCTCCGTTCTGCTCCGTTAGAAATCACAGCTTCATATTTTAATCGTTCTATCACTCCAATTCCTCCTCAGAATCCTCCAAAATAGAGGTGGCTTTGGTGTTTTGCCTCTGTTAATTGCGGGGATCTGAGGAGATATTATTCAGATTTTCCATCTAATGACTTCTGCTTCCGTGCCAGGAACCCATTTATATGAGGTGGGGGCATAAGAGGTGACTGTGTCTGGCGTGGAGGGACGCATTCCACACTGGCTTTCTTAATTAAACCTTCTACACCTTAATTTAACTCAGCATGTTTTCGTGCCATACATAAGAAAGAGGAGAAAGCAGTGGACACTTTCCGAAACGCTAATTACTTCCAATAAGGTCCCATAAGCAGTAGACCACAGGGTGTTGTAAACTTATCTATGACCCAGCTATGACTTCCCTGAAAGTTTCTCTGTGTCTCACAACACAAGGGATGGTCAGAGCCTCCCTTACAAAGACAACTCTCTTCCTTCACACAACACTATATGCACGTAACACACGCACACCTGTCACTCTTAAGTTAAAAAATTTCAAAATGGCGACTCCAACAACGGCTTCAGAGTCTCCATCTGGGAAGGAGACCACAAATGTTCCCAGGTTGGAATACTCTTCTGGTTTCGATTATTTCTGCGGTACTTTCTCCCAAACCTAGATTCAGCCTGTTCTCATGCTTTGCATGATAAGAGAGGCGGCCAACAAAAGAAACTTGAATATTCAATCACATGAATCTCATGCACTTTATATTTCTGACAGAAAGCATCCCGAGAATGTCCTCCAACTAGTCAAAAACTCCTTCATCAATTGAAAATGTCAAAATCTTTCTAGATGTACTTCTTCTTGTGGTTTCTGGCACCTAGCGAAAAATATCTCCGATAACTTTTCTTCATCTTTTCCTCCTCAGTTTCAACCTGATGACACCAATACCGTCTCATCTATCTGTAAATCTGAACTCATCGCTTAAACTTTTACAAAAAGTGCTTGTTCCCCTCTTCTCCTGAACCTGTTTCATTCCTCCTATTAAGAGTTCCTAATTATTTATTTTTTTTTTTTTTCATGCCCACGCTGGCCTTGACCCTTAGAAGGCTTATAGACCTGATGCCGTCCCTCCCATTGTTCTCTGAAACTCTGCCTCTGTGCTTGCGCCTTGCCTGGTTAAACTTTATCAACTTTGTCAACATCCACATTTTCTTCTTGCTGAAAGCTTGCTTACATTCAGCCTGTTCCTAAAAAAGGGTAACCGCTCTATTCCCTCAAACTACCATCCTATTGCTTTAATTTCCTGCCTTTTTAATGTTTTTAAATCTACCCTCAACAGAAAGATTTTTAATATTTTTAACACTTCACAACCTTATATCTGATCGCCAGTATGGGTTCGGTCGTGGCCGCTCTACTGGTAATATTCTGGCTTTCTTTACTGAAATTTCTTCATCCTCTTTTAGGGATTTTGGTGAAATTTTTGCATTTGATTGAGTCTGCCACAAAGCATACATACATGCATACATACATGCATTACATACATACATACATACACACACACATACATACATACATACATTTATACATACATAATGCAGAGAGATGTTAGGCAGGTGATCTATCAAACAGTCATGCTACTTGACATGATTTTTAGATAGATAGGTATATATATATATATATATATATATAGAGAGAGAGAGAGAGAGAGAGAGAGAGAGAGAGAGAGAGAGAGAGAGAGAGAGAGAGAGAGAGAGAGAGAGAGAGAGAGAGAGAGAGAGAGAGAGAGAGAGAGAGAGGAACTCTTTAGCTAATTACTGGGTGAGACGAGCTGACAGAACAATTTGAAATAGGGTGAATAAAATGGGGAAGATGGACGACTTGATATAGAATGAAATTAAAGCAAACTCAAAGGTGCCTGGCAGACAATCATCATAAGTCTGGCATTCGTACTCTCTCTCTCTCTCTCTCTCTCTCTCTCTCTCTCTCTCTCTCTCTCTCTCTCTCTCTCTCTCTCTCTCTCTCTCTCTCTCCCGTCTTCCACAGTTCAACTTTCTTCTCACTTCCTCTCCTGATTAACATCCTACATAACAGTATATATATATATATATATATATATATATATATATATATATATATATATATATATATATATATATATATTGCTACGCACAGCGAGATATAGAGAATAGAGATAGTAAGAAGAATAACAAACAGGACAGAGAGAGAGAGAGAGAGAGAGAGAGAGAGAGAGAGAGAGAGAGAGAGAGAGAGAGAGAGAGAGAGAGAGAGAGAGAGACAGAGACGCATCAGTGAAGGGTCGAGGAACAAGCCGAAGAGTTACAGTAAGACTTAATTACTAAATTTGAAGTGTTTCTTCCCCATCCAATTCTCCCCTTTTCCAGTTCTTTTTGAGAGATGAGATTGCAGGCAGATGGATTGCTCTTTCCTGTAGGGCGATTTATTTTGACCCAATCTTCTAGAATTAAAAAAAAAACAAATATTTTGCTGGGAGGGAGAGCAGCATAGTGAGAAGAGCGTCCAGTGGAGTGGGAGGCGAGCTTCTCATCCTCTTTCCTCCCACTCTCTTATTACATGATCTCTCCTGCGCGAGTTCTCCACTGAGCTGAACAGATAGCAGGGAATATAGACGCGGTGCTTAGCAAGTCGGGAAAAGGCGTGTATGGGGAGAGCATATTACCACATATCTAAAGGCAGGTTTATACGGGGAAAATTGTAGTTAAAGCAACCAGCTCGTCATCAGAGGACTCCATCTTTATTGTTTATATTTTGATGCAACATGCTAGTGGGCGAGCGGCTGCTGTCGACCATGTGAATGTTTTCGGTTAAAACCTGCCAGCTATTCCGGGTGGCTGGAACCAGCTGGGTGGAAAAATGCCCATGTAAACCTGCCTTAAGGGTGAGATTACTGTATAATGTATTATTATTGTTATTATCGTTATTATTATTATTATTTTTATTATTATTATTATTATCATTATTATTATTATTATTA
This sequence comes from Scylla paramamosain, assembly GCF_035594125.1. NCBI lineage: Eukaryota > Metazoa > Arthropoda > Malacostraca > Decapoda > Portunidae > Scylla > Scylla paramamosain. Next base: position 8,200,482 of record NC_087164.1, on the reverse strand, counting down.
TTATTATTATTATTATTGTAATTATTGTATACTTTACAAGACCGCACAGGGAGCCGTGACCTGGAAAAAAAACAGATATGGGACAAGATAGTTTTTGTTACTCTAATTCCAACTGTTCCTATGACAGAGTGATTCTATACAGTATTGCATTGTTGTGTCATTGTACAGAGTATTCTGACAGAAACGCTCAGTCCTCTCCCCCTTTTTCCCTAAGTATAGAGTTTCACTGTGGATCTGGTGTGTTTGAGTGTCGTAAAGGTTGTGTGTTGTGTTTGTTAAATGCTAATAATGTCCTAGTCGCAGCTGTCCTTGTCTGGAATTAGAAAATTATAGAATATTTGAGTTAGCCTACAGCTGTCTACTTTCTTCCAGGATTTCCATCAATTTTATAGGAGGTGGGAGTCTGTGTTCTGGAAATTATAAATTAACTGTCACCTGGTGAGAGTGTGTAAGATTTCTGTTGGGACAGTGGGTGGTTTCGTTACTGTGGGCGATTTGTCCAGCAGAGTATTACCCTCGCCCAGTGTGTGTACGTCGTGCCTGCTGTCTGTGCCCTAGAACGTGCGTCAGTAGTTTTTTCCAGCACGGAGAATTAAAGTTGGCTTTTGTTATACTCCTTTCTCCGTGGGTCGGATAAACAGAGTGATGACCTAATTAAGATTAATTAATAGTTCCTGGCGATCTATAGGTGCCTGAATTCGTTATATTTGCGTGCTGTACTAAGCTATGTAGAAGGTAGCTTAGGGATTAACTGACCTGAGTCAGTGTGGCAGCCGATAGAGAGGCTGTAGTTGGTCGTAACAATATATATATATATATATATATATATATATATATATATATATATATATATATATATATATATATATATATATATATATATATATATATATATATATATATATACGAGTATATATACTCGTATATATATATATATATATATATATATATATATATATATATATATATATATATATATATATATATATATATATATATATATATATATAGACACACACACACACACACACACACACACACACAAACTTACAGAATACAGAAGTACGTTCACACATTACATTCCAGACTAACTATAAAGACAAAATATACTCCTATACTTAACCTGTTGAAGATTTTATCAGGTACAACTGAGAGAGAGAGAGAGAGAGAGAGAGAGAGAGAGAGAGAGAGAGAGAGAGAGAGAGAGAGAGAGAGAGAGAGAGAGAGAGAGAGAGAGAGATTAACACAAAGGTGAGGCTCTGTGATCATATACTACTAGCAAGTAGTACGTATGTACAGATAGATCGTGTCTGCTTTCGTTTTATGTTTCCCACCCTTTACGATAAAACATAGAATGTAACAAAAGCAATAATGTTAATGATAGGATGGCTCCAAAATTGTGACACCAACTGGACTGGTGATCTGTGTGTTGATCTAGGTCAACAATTAAAGTCACTGACTTATATATATATATATATATATATATATATATATATATATATATATATATATATATATATATATATATATATATATATATATATATATATATATATATATATATATATTATATATCACGATAACCGATATAACGATAACGACAGCCTTATCGACGATAATCTATAATCGATAACTGCCGAAAAATTTATAGCCCGATATCGATAAATCAGTAAGACCAAAATTTTGATACTAGCGATAATGATATTGATATTTTAAATAAAAATATCGATAAATCCAATTCTTTATTTTCATCTTTACTGTTTTACTTACACTTAGAAAGTTAGTTTACTTAAACTTAGAAAAATCTTAGAAAACTTCAAATTTAACGTTTATCCTGTCTCTTCACTAATGAAAAGTACTCTTTTAAGTAAAATACCTACATTTGATTTTTTTAAGTTTAAAACTTTAACATGCTCATGTTTCAAAAAAATTAAAATTATCGATTATCGCTAGTTTGGAACAAAAAGTATCGGTGATACCGATTAATCGAGAACGAGGGAAAAATAATTATCGGATAACCGATAAACTTATATCGTTATCGCGATATCGTGATAAAGCCCCACCTATGCTGACTTATTTATAATTTTTTGTTACAGTTCTGAAAGAAATTTTCATGAAAGCAAAGTAAGTGAAAAGAGTAAATTACCTTCCCACCCACGTCTCTCTCTCTCTCTCTCTCTCTCTCTCTCTCTCTCTCTCTCTCTCTCTCTCTCTCTCTCACACACACACACACACACACATACACGCACCTTAGTACTATTATCAGATGTGAATATGACTGCAGGGAGCATTGCATACTGCAGACATTGTTTTCTTAAGTACGGCGTAAAACTCGAAAATTATAATCTCGACATAAAGGAAACAAATAACTAATGCGATCGTACATCTAACTAAATTAACTATTAATGACAATGGTGATAACAACAACAACAATAATAATAATAATAATAATAATAATAATTATAACAATAATAATGATAATAATAATAATAATAATAATAATAATAATAATAATAATAACAACAATTAGCTGGACCCGTGGATATACCACGTTATGATAATTTCACTATTGCATATAATGTGTACTTAGGAAGAGGAGGAGGAGGAGGAGGAGGAGGAGGAGGAGGAGGAGGAGGAGGAGGAGGAGGGAGGGAGGGAGGGAGGGAGGGAGGGAGGGAGGAAAGAAAGAAGGAAGGAAGGAAGGAACGAAGGAAGGAAGGAGGAGGGTTTAGTCAAGATGAGTAGATACTTAGGTCTGGTTAGGTGAGGTTACGTGAGGTGAGGTTAGGTTACATGAAGTGAGGTAGTGAGTTTGTGTCACCTAACCACACCTTACCTATCCAGATCTAACCTCACCTCACGTAACACCACCACCACTATGACCAAAACCCCAGTCAGTGAGTTGGTCAGTTAGTGAGTGAGTGAGTCAATCAGTCAGTGAGTGTGTCAGTGAGTGAGTCAGTGAATCAGTCAGTAAAACAGTGAGTGAGTGAGTGAGCGAGTCAATCACCTAGTCTCTGAATCAGTCAATGAGTCAGTCAGGAAATCACCAAGTGAATCAGTTTTAGTCAGTGAGTCTGTGAGTCATTCCTTCAGTTAGTGAGTGAGTTGAGTGATTGAGGCGGTCGAGGAGGAAGGGGAGGAGAAAGAGGAGGAGGAGGAGGAATTGCAGAAGGAATGAAGGAGGGGGTGTAGAAGATTTATTGTACCCGTGTAGTGTACTGTCTTGAGAGTCCTTTGTAGTGTTGCAGTATGTCAGCTTCGGACGGCTCCCTTCTGGTGGATTAGTGCTAAGGGCAACGGAATTACATCTGGTAGTTTTTTTTGTTTATTGATGAGGTAGATGCAGAGTGTGCTCGCTTCAGAGCCTCGCCCTGAACTGCCCTCTCGATGGAGAGGTCAGACGCTTTCTATTCGCTACAGATTATTAAGAGAGCGTGAGACGAAGACGGAAGGTTTAACATGTCCTTGTGTGATAATCCCAAGGAAGGAAAGAGAAAGGGATGTACACGCAGTTGTTTCCCTAAGGACAGAGGCACTTGGCGAGGGTAAGGCGAGGTGCGAGCTGTCACCTGAGAGAAGTGACATTCATATAGGTAGTAATACTAGTAGTAGTAGTCGTAATTATATTGTATTGGTACATTAGTCAAAGTGTGTAGACATGACAGCAAGGCGTGACACAAGGAGGAACGAACTTACAAGTATTAATATATAGATAATAACAACAGTATTAGTAGTGGTAGTAGTGGTAGTAGTAGTAGTAGTTGTTGTAGTAGTAGTAGTAATTATAATAATGATTTAATAAATATGGCTCATTCTGCTCAAGGGATGAACACCGTTCGTCTGCCTTCGCCTTCACTATTCTATAAACGGTTCTCCCTTCTGATTTTACTGTATAATTCAGCAACAACATCGTATGAAAAAAAAAAAAAAAGGCTGCTCTTTCTTATTTAATTTTTGTCACTTTTATTTATTTTTTTCCTATTTTGATTTTCTTAGAATGAAACATTCCTGTATGCATAAAACTTCGTAGAGTCTTCTATCATATATTTCCAGATTTTAATAGGGATGGCCTCTTCGTAATTACTATTTGTTCTATATTTAAGAGACTCCTCGTCGAAATCAGATTAAAGAACGAATGTTTTTGTCGACATCCCTGAGTGAGGTTCAAACCCCTAACTGCCGCACGTCACGTCCAAAGGTTAACACCTAAACTTTGCTATTTAAACCCATTGTCTTATATTGGAGGCCAGAATGATTGTATCAGACATATTTTAACAGATCAGTCACCCAGATGGATTATGAAGCTTTGGTAAAAAAAGATATTCCAAAGAGAGAGAGAGAGAGAGAGTTGGGGAGGGGGGACGGAAGGAACGGAGGGGACGATGAGTGAAGCCGAATGAAACCATTGAATCGTAATGCGTGGGGAGTAGTCGACAAAGTGCTTCATTGGCGTTACTGTTGTCTGGATGTGCCTGTGTAGCCAGTGTGAATTATTAATGAGTTAGCCGTAAGAATCAACACAATCGCATTGGTCTAGCAGTGTTGTTGGCCTAAATTGAAGCGTATGTAGGTATTTCTATCATCAGTTCCTCTTTCCTCAAACACTCTACTCGCCTTTCGGACTCGTTATAGACCTTACGTGTCCATCAAATGTGTGTGTGTGTGTGTGTGTGTGTGTGTGTGTGTATCATGTCAGTAAGCAAAGAGCACAAATGTACACTTTTTTTGTACGCCTGGCACAAGACAGTGGCGTGGAGAGTGATGGCAGCCAATGTACGAGTACTCGTAGCATGTGAGACTAAATTGAGGAGTCAAATACAGTTTTCTTTTTACCAGTTCGGTAAAATTGCAGTTTACAGTTCAAGTTAAATTCCGTTCAATTCACTGAACGTTAACAAGTCTTCCACAAGTACTTTCTATTTACTATAGTGGTACTTTTTCTTCGAGTAATAAGGAAGAAAATGATTCGAAGTTTCATGAATCAGTATCCGATACCACACAGACCTCAGGAATCTTATGTTTAGGCTCATCAACTCTGGCACTCCTGCCAACACTCCCGAGGTGGACATAGAAAGCGTTCACTTTAAAAATTGATATTAATGATGAAATGTTATTACTGATGCTCTTGCTAAAAATATTACGCAGCAAGATTTAAATATGATCATGAAATGCGCATGTGTGTTAATTAAGTATGCGTGTGTGTGTGTGTGTGTGTGCGTGTGTGTCCAGAGACTAAATGATATAAACTATAAGTATCAAGAATTAAGTATTTCCCTGATATCCGCCTTTGATCATATGATCAATAACTGTTTCACATCAATCGATCACGACGCAAAGTACGACTGTCTTTGAGCTCTACTAGGCTAGACGACAAAATACACGGGATGCAGCGTCGAGTCAAGCTGACGTCCATGACTCCTATTCCCGGCCATCGCTAATCTATCTAATAACACTAGACAAAACACCTAGTAGACACTTATCAACATCTGATGAGTGAAGTTACCATGCAGTACTCACTTTACTAGGTATGAAGACTGATCATCTGAAGCACGAGCGGAATACAGATCACACTTCACAAGCTGCAAGCACCACACTGACGCTGAGTTGGGAGTGACGGCCGACGGCACACTGCCTACTCATCACGTTGCGAGACACTGAAATAAATCATGAGCTTTCCCCACTGTTTTTTTCTTCTTCCCTCTTATGATAAGGAAGGAAGTAACTCTAATAAAGGATAATGCTTGTATATATATAGTTTTGATAAGGAGCAGTCCCATTTCTATAATTGAAATCGCAGGTCAAAGTTAATCTCATGGCGAAAAATGGAAACTTTTCGAGAAAATAGGAGAATGGAGCCAAGAAGCCAAGTGTGGTTAGTATGTATTCGCGCACTAGAAACGATAAGGTTAAACGCCATTATCAAAAATATTGTAATGTTTCTAACATTACTATTATAGCCGGATACACATATGCGAACAGAACATCGTAACGTAACTTCGTCTTGTAACAAAAACGCCAATGTGGACGGGACCTCGTAACATCACTGCCTCAGTCTCAGGTAAGGGTTCCTAGTGAACGGACGTGTTTAGTGAGCAGTGACCTGATGCTAATATAGCTGGCTAGTGTAGACATGGCGCCTTGTGTTGCTGAGTCGACAGGTTGTGTTAGTTCTCCTGTTCTCGAGGCCTTCGTTGCGAAGGTCTCAGAGGTGGAGGCTGAGTTCCATCGAAGGATCTCGGAGGTGCAGGCTGAGTTTCGTGAGAAGATCTCAGACCTGCAGGCTGAGTTCTATGAGAGGATCTCAGCACCTGTGGGAGGGTCGTGCCCCACCGTCACCTTACCTAGTAAGGCGACGGAGGAGCAGTGGTCGGTTGTGTGCAGGGGAGCCAAGAGGGTGAAGGTGCTCAGGGCACCTTCCGTGGAGACGAAGAATCCCTTCAATGTGCTGGAGGAGGGGAAGGAGAAGGAGGTGGACAGGGCTGGAGGAGGCAAGAAGGAGGGGGCAGATGCAGTTACCCTGCCCCAAGGTAGAGTGCTTGTGTTTGGTGATAGTCAGGTTAGGCACTTAGATAGTGCGTTCTGTGCTAGGGATAGGAAGCGTAGGTCGAGGGTGTGTTTGCCGGGGGCCGGGATAGGGAAGGTAGCTGATAGGCTAGACACGTGCTTGGAAAAAGATGGGACCAAGCCCATTGTTTTTCTCAGTGCGGGAGGGAATGACCTTGGTAAGGTCAGGAGTGAGGAGCTTATCAGGAGGTTTCGACAGGCTTTGGACAGGATTAGGGAGAAGGGAGGGATTCCCGTGGTATGTGGTGTCTTGCCGAGGAGGGGAGTTGGTGCTGAGTGGCTGTCCAGGGCTATTACAGTGAATCGCAGGCTCGCGAATCATTGTAGGAGTAATGGATGGGCGTTCATCGACAACTGGGACCTTTTCTATGGCAGGACACCTTGTACGCCAGGGATGGAGTGCATTTGTCACGCCAGGGTGTTCGTGTTTTGGCCGAAACACTCGAGCGGGAGGTTACTGCACTCCAGCACTTTTTTCGTTAGTCGGGAGGGAAGAAGGGGTAGTGAGGAGAAGGCAAGGGGCAAATTAGTTAAATCTAGCAAGGAAGCTAGCTTAGGGATGGTGAGAAATAGCTTAAGTGTTTACTACACAAATTGTAGAAGTATTCTGAATAAAATAGACTTGCTTAGAGGAATAGCGAGTGTAGAGAAATTTGATATCATTGCTTTAACTGAAACTTGGTTAGATATGTCAGGAAAAGTATTTAATCCAGAGGTTAAGATAGATGGGTATACAATGTTCTATAAAGATAGAGAAAACAGGAGAGGAGGAGGTGTCGCGTTATACGTTAGGGACACATTACAGTGCTGTATGAACAATAGAATTAAAACAGATAACAAAGCAGAGTCGATATGGGTAGATATTAAGGAAGGATCGCAGTCAGTAGTACTAGGGGTAGTTTACAGACCACCGACCAGTACAGAGGAAATTAACACCTCACTGTGGCAGGAATTAAATAGAGCAGGCAGGTACAGTCAGGTATGTGTGGTAGGAGATTTTAATTTTAGGAATATCGACTGGAGTCTGATTGTGGGTAACAAGGAAGCAGAGGAATTCCTTAAGGTAATTCAGGATAATTTTTTAAAACAGGTAGTCGTAGAACCCACAAGGGGGAATAATATTCTAGATTTAATTCTTACTAACAGGGAGGAAGCAGTCACGCAGGTAGAGGTTGGAGGACAGCTAGGTAACAGCGACCATAGGGAAATTAGGTACAATCTAGAATGGGAAGAAACTGTTAGAAATAAAAACACTAGTAAAATACCTGACTTTAGGAGAGCAGATTTTGAAGAATTAAAAAGGTACCTCCAAGGAGTGGACTGGCAAAGGATGCAGTGTGAGGTCAGGTCAGGGACGGAGTTCAGAGAGATAAGGCAGGATGAGGGAGGTGAGGTGAGGCTCCAGAAGGGAGGAGGAAAGAGGAAGGGGGGAGATAGGTGTGAGTATGTTGGAATGTCAGGTCATGCTGAAATGAGAGAGGTAAGGTCGAGGCGAGTTGATGAGGGAGGGGAGAGGATGGTAGGGAACGAGATGAGGGGTTTAGGTGAAGTAAATGTAGATGAATTGTATAAATATTTCGTAGATAAAGTTCATACAGGTCAATTAGCAAATATCCCGTATAAAACAATAAGATCACAAAAAAATTACCCTAAATGGATGACTGCTAGGTTAAAGCATTATATAGGGCGTAAGAGAAGTATATATAAGAGATTAAAGGCAGGTGAGGAAGTTTTAAGGACACAGTATAATGAATTAGTTAGATCAGTCAGGAAGTTAACGAGGAAAGCTAAGGACAATTATGAATTAAAGGTAGCCAGCCAGGCGAAGACGGACCCCAAGGGATTTTATCAGGTATACAGGACGAAAAATAAGGATACTGTAGGTCCATTAAAGGCAGCAGATGGGGAGCTGGTTAGTTCTGGGGAGGAGATTAGTAAACTTCTGAATGATTATTTTTTAACTGTCTTCACTCAGGAAAACATGCAGGATATGCCAGATAGTGAACAGGTGTTTAGAACAGATGAGTATGAGAAGCTGACGGATATTTCCATAACTAGGGAGATAGTGGAGCAGGAGATAGATAGGCTAAAAAAGTTCAAGTCTCCAGGACCTGATGAAATATATCCCAGAGTACTGAAGGAATGTAAAAAGATTATTAGTGAGCCGTTAGTTTCTGTCTTTAGGAAATCACTGGAGTCGAGTGAGGTACCAGTAATGTGGAGGCAGGCTAATGTAGTACCCATCTTTAAGAAAGGGGATAAAACTTTAGCGTCTAATTATAGACCTGTCAGCTTAACTTCAGTTGTAGGTAAAATGTTAGAGTCAATAATAGCCAGGAACATTAGGGAACATTTAGACAAACATAACTTGATAAATCAGTCACAGCATGGCTTCACGAAGGGGAAGTCTTGCCTGACAAACTTGTTAAGTTTTTACAGTAAGGTGTACGAGGCAGTAGATAATGGTGATAGTTATGATATCTTATATCTGGACTTTAGTAAAGCATTCGACAAGGTGCCCCATCAAAGGCTCCTGAGAAAGGTTAGGGCGCACGGGATAGATGGGAAGGTGTTAGGTTGGATAGGGTCATGGCTTGGTAACAGGCGACAGAGAGTGCTAATAAACGGCTCGAAATCCGAGTGGGGTCATGTCATTAGTGGGGTGCCACAGGGATCAGTATTAGGGCCATTATTATTTCTAATATATATCAATGACTTGGATAGTGGAATTAGTAGCGATGTTAGTAAATTTGCGGATGACACAAAGATAGGTAGATTAATTAGGTCAGAAGCGCATGCCATCGCCTTGCAGACAGACTTAGATAGAATGAATGAATGGACGGATAGATGGCAAATGCAATTTAATATCAATAAATGCAAAGTGCTTAGCGTAAGTAGAGGAAACCCACACAATAGGTACACATTAAACACCCAAACTCTGGTAGGTACAGGGTACGAGAAAGATTTAGGAGTTATAGTTAGCTCTGAACTCCGTCTAGGGAAACAATGCATAGAAGCCAGAAACAAGGCAAATAGGGTACTAGGATTCATTTTTAGGAGTGTTAAAAGTAGAAGGCCGGAAGTAATATTAAAGTTATACTTGGCGCTGATCAGACCTCATCTAGACTACGCTGTGCAGTTCTGGTCCCCACATTACAGGAAAGATATACGAGTAGGTCTATTAGAATCAGTACAGAGGAGAATGACTAAAAGGATTCAGGGGATGAGGAGTATTCCTTACGAAGCGAGGTTGAAGCGGTTAAATTTACATTCTCTAGAGAGACGTAGGTTAAGAGGGGACCTGATAGAAGTCTTTAAGTGGTATAAGGGTTATAACAAGGGAGATGTAAGCAAAATTCTTAGGATCAGCAACCAGGGTAGAACAAGAAATAACGGGTTCAAGCTTGAAAAATTTAGGTTTAGGAAGGAGATAGGAAAAAATTGGTTCTCAAATAGAGTGGTAGATGAGTGGAACGGACTCAGTAATCATGTAGTTAGTGCCAGGACACTAGAGAGCTTTAAGAGAAGATTAGACAAGTTTATGGATGGGGATAACAGATGGAAATAGGTAGGAGTGTTTCATACAGGGACTGCCACGTGTAAGCCTGGTCGCTTCTTGCAGCTTCCCTTATTTCTTATGTTCTTATGTTCTTATGTTCTAACGACTGAGCGAACATTTATGTTACGGTTCGGGATTCGCTCCCGACTCACCAATTGTCGGTTTTTGTGTGTCGCATCAAAGGATGTTACAGGATGGAGTTACGCAATGTGTGGACGGCACGGGTATTCTACCCGTTATCAACTGGCTACATCGAGTCTGCTCAGTAATCAGTATCAAGCTCATCCGATAATTGATAACTGTGATCTGTGTGCTTTACCATCACGACTGAGTGGAGTAAAAATACTGTCCTTATTGTGGAAACATCTCCAGTAGTGCGCAATACCTGGTCTCATGTGTGTCCTTTTTCATAACTTTAGGTGATACAACAATATTCTGGTGAAGTTTTTGTAGTGACCACAAAACTTCTTGGAACCTCATGTCTGCGACTAATCCCGACAATTGAATTGCATTCTTGTAAACTAACTTTGACTGACATATTCTTTCCTTTCTACTCTTCGCTGTACGATAATGTGTATAATATGCGGTAGATGTAACAAGTAAACTGGCCATTGTCAGTACAACCACCAAACATACTCAGACTCCGATTGGGCGAGGTGGGACGCAGGAAAGACAGCGACGAGACGAGGTTCGGTCACGGACTCAACATTCACTACACCTTGTTACGACCAGGATCAAAGGGTTACGCATATCTTCATCGCGGAACACAGCCTTACGAAACTGTGTTTTGTTCGCAAGTGTGTACCCGGCAAAACACTAATAAGGATTTTCCTTCAGTACATTCATACCTCCTTCGAGTACGTTCTATATGTTTAACAAAATATGTATAAACTAGAAAATCTAAGGAACACCAGCAAGTGAGCTCATCTCTGCTCGCTTTGCCAAAACTGTATCCTTCGGTCGCGTGGAATGCCACCGTGTCACCAGTGAAGCTGTGCCTTCGAAATCCAATGGGAATGCATAGCCATATATATATATATATATATATATATATATATATATATATATATATATATATATATATATATATATATATATATATATATATATATATATATATATATATATATATATATATATATATATATATATATATATATATATATATATATATATATATATATATATATATATATATATATATATATATATATATATATATATATATATATATATATATATATATATATATATATATATATATATATATATATATATTGTGTGTGTGTGTGTGTGTGTAAATTTTTTTTGGAGAATGTCTTTTTTTTTATGTAAATGGACCACTGGCCAAGAGCAACAAACATTTTGAATAAAAAAAAGGATCACTTAATGTTAATTCTCATTGAGATAGAATACAAGATAGAATGATAAAAAAGATCAGAGGATAAGTGTCTTGAAACCTCCGTATTGAATGAGTTCGTCATATGAAGAAGGAATTACAGAAGCAGACAGGAGTTCCAGTTTTCCAGAGAAAGGGATGAATGATTGAGAATACTGGTTAGCTCATGCATTAGAGAGGTGGACAGAATTGAGATGAGAGAAAAAGGAAAATCATGTCTTTTCTATCAATGGTTGTGTTTCAACTACAGAAAGCACGGCACTTCCTTTTCATTATCATTATAGTCATCATAATAGGCACTTTGGGGAAATTGCCGAAGAAGAACTTTACTGATTACTCTTTTTAAATCTATTATCACATACACTAATACAAAAGCATAACTTTATATATATATATACTCGTATATATATATATATATATATATATATATATATATATATATATATATATATATATATATATATATATATATATATATATATATATATGTTTTTTCCTAAACATTTGTGCTGGAACATAGTTTATTCATTCAGATATCTTGTCTGCTCGGCCTGGTGTATTGGTTCCACTTCTCAATATTTTAGACCGAGAATATTCAATCGCAAGAATTTTTTTTATTTATTTTATTTTATTTTATTTTTATTTTATTTATTTATCTTTTTTTTTGAGGAAGTAGACCTATGATTCGTCTAATTTCTCCACAATTTGAGAACATAAGGAATATTTTGATACAATTTCAAAACAAATAATGTAGTAGATCTTAGAATAAATTATTCATTTTTTAATTCATCAGCATGAGACAATCTAAACTCTACTGAATTAGCTAAAAAACTTAATAATGCATAATATTTTATCGTATCTTATCGCTACTTTATCGTGACATAACGTTGTGCATATGCTTCAATGAATTTACAATTAGGTAGTCGTGTCCACAAAATAGTTAACATAGTTTGTGCATTTATAGAACTAAATAACTTATTTTCCTTGTTAGTCAGTAGGATGATACCACGGTTAAGCAATGTACGCATACGCAATGTATGCGAGTTCTCAATAGGTAGGTGAGTTGATACACCAGCCCTCGCTTGAAGTATTAAGTAAAAATCATTGAATGACATAAAGAAACAAGTAAATAAGTAACTGACAAGGAAAGAAAGAAAAACAAACAAACAATTAAGCGTTCTGTCTTTTATTTTATTTCCTTTTATTCAAATTTTTTTTATTCTTTTTTTCTGTATAGCGGTGGATCTTGTACCCATATTGCAAGGTGAGAGGTCTTGTCCCTAACTAGAATTGTCAATTAAACTGGTGAAGTTAAAACAGGGAGCTCGTTAGCTCACTTTTTTTCCCGAGTCACCTCCACCAAAAAGGGTTTAATGGCTTCATGCGAATAAGGATATTATTCTGTCCACTAAACAACGATCATCCTGTCAGCATGGCGGCGTCCCGGTCTGATGCACCGCGGTCACGATGGAGACGTGTGTTGTGCAGGCTCACATGTTACTTACCAAATTATATATTATACTTAACCATGGTGCAAAATATGTTTAAGGCCAGAACTGAGGTCATATGAGTAAGATTTAAAGAGCATAACGTCATGGGCATCTCTGTCGCTTTATGTTTAACTCATGTTTATGAAACCTATACTTAGGTGTTATGAATCATCTTATTCTGTTTGGCTTTTTCTTAACATGATGGTATGAATACAATTTTGGGCTCGGTTTCGTTTTTTCAGAAGACGAGTGCCATCGACGTAAAACGTTATCGTGTGTCTTCTCGGGGAAGATTAACAGCAACGTGCGTGCGTGCGTGCGTGTGTGTGTGTGTGTGTGTGTGTGTGTGTGTGTGTGTGTGTGTGTGTGTGTGTGTGTGTGTGTGTGTGTGTGTGTGTGAATACTTCATACAATAAATTTTTATCCTTAAAGTCTATAATATACTCTACAACTATAATGGAAACACTTTCAGACAAAAAATAGTTAACACATTCATATCACGATATCAATTTAACTCTCAAAATACCCGCAAAAGACCAGTACCATATTGACAAGAATGACATAAAGTAAAGGTTCCTCGAAGGAAGCTTTAAAAGATTAGCTAAATTTATGGATGAGGGTGACAGGAGGAAATAATTGTAGGCAGGTTCAGGCAGACACTGTTACGTGTGAGGTTGACGCATCTGGCAGTTTCCATTCTTTTCGTATGTTTTTAATTATTTATTTACTTTTTATTGTGAATTCCAAGTTAAAGACAGTAAGGGTCTGTTCTCTCTCTCTCTCTCTCTCTCTCTCTCTCTCTCTCTCTCTCTCTCTCTCTCTCTCTCTCTCTCTCTCTCTCTCTCTCTCTCTCTCTCTCTCTCTCTCTCTCTCTCTCTCTAGGTCAGGTCACCTCGTGAGGACCTCACCTTTATGAGCAAACAAGGATTCTGAAAATACCTGGGATGTGGTCTAATCCCAGAAGACTTGCCGCTTCCCTTACCTGTTTACCAATTCCATAATTATGAGCCGAATCTTGAGTGGCATAGAACATTGTGTGCAGTCATATATATATATATATATATATATATATATATATATATATATATATATATATATATATATATATATATATATATATATATATATATATACACACACACACACACACACGTTTTTTTTTTTTTTTTATGTAGGAGGGGCACTGGTCAAGGGCAACAAAAATCCAATAAAAAAAATAATGCCCACTGAAATACCAGTCCCATAAAAGGGTCCAAAGCGGTAGTAAAAAATTGAAGGATAAGTGTCTTGAAACCTCCCTCTTGAAGGAATTAAAGTCATAGGAAGGTGGAAATACAGAAGCAGGCAGGGAGTTCCAGAGTTTACCAGAGAAAGGGATGAATGATTGAAAATACTGGTTAACTCTTGCGTTAGAGAGGTGGACAGAATAGGGGTGAGAGAAAGAAGAAAGTCTTGTGCAGCGAGGCCGCGGGAGGAGGGGAGGCATGCAGTTAGCAAGATCAGAAGAGCAGTTAGCATGAAAATAGCGGTAGAAGACAGCTAGAGATGCAACATTGCGGCGATGAGAGAGAGGCTGAAGACAGTCAGTTAGAGAAAAGGAGTTGATGAGACGAAAAGCTTTTGATTCCACTCTGTCTAGAAGAGCAGTATGAGTGGAACCCCCCAGACATGTGAAGCATACTCCATATATGAATGGATAAAGCCCTTGTACAGAGTTAGCAGCTGGGGGGGCGGGTGAGAAAAACTGGCAGAGACGTCTCAGAACACCTAAATTCATAGGAGCTGTTTTAGCTAGAGATGAGATGTGAAGTTTCCAGTTAAGTTCAGATTATAAGTAAAGGACAGACCGAGGATGTTCAGTGTAGAAGAGGGGGACAGTTGAGTGTCATTGAAGAAGAGGGGATAGTTGTCTGGAAGGTTCTGTCAAGTTGATAGATGGAGGAACTGAGTTTTTGAGGCACTGAATAAAACCAAGCTTGCTCTGCCCCAATCAGAAATTTTAGAAAGATCAGAAGTCAAGCGTTCTGTGGCTTCCCTGCGTGAAATGTTTACTTCCTGAAGGGTTGGACGTCTATGAAAAGACATTGAAAAGTGCTGGGTGGTATCATCAGCGTAGGAGTGGATAGGACAAGAAGTTTGGTTTAGAACATCATTAATGAATAATAAGAAGGGAGTGGATGACAGGACAGAACCCTGAGGAACACCACTGTTAATAGATTTAGAAGAACAGTGACCGTCTACCACAGCAGCAATAGAACGGTCAGAAAGGAAACTTCAGATGAAGTTACAGAGAGAAGGATAGAAGCCTTAGGAGGGTAGTTTGGAAATCAAAGCTTTGTACTAGACTCTATCAAAAAGCTTTTGATATGTTCAAGGCAACAGCAAAAGTTCTCAGCAGCAATAGCAAAAAATCTCTAAAAGAGGATGACCAAGACTCAGTAAGGAAAGCCAGAAGATCACCAATAGAACGGTCTTGACGGAATCCATACTGGCGATCAGATAGAAGATTGTGAAGTGATAGATGTTTAAGAATCTTCCTGTTGAGGATAGATTAAAAAACTTTTGATAGGCAGGAAATTAAAGCAATAGGACGGTAGTTTGAGGGATTAGAACGGTCACCCTTTTTTAGGAACAGGTTGAATGTAGACAAACTTCCAGTAAGAAGGAAAGGTAGATGTTGACAGACAGAGCTGAAAGAGTTTGATTAGACAAGGTACAAGCACGGAGGCACAGTTTCGGAGAACAATAGGAGGGACCCCATCAGCTCCATAAGCCTTCCGAGGGTTTAGGCCAGCAAGGGCATGGAAAACATCATTGTGAAGAATTTCAATAGGTAGCATGAAGTAGGCAAAAGGTGGAGGAGAGGGAGGAACAATCCCAGAATAAAAATAGATGTAATAGCAGTGGTGCCATCTGGTCGAAATAAAGGAGGGAAAGAAGAAGCAAAGTTATTGGATATATTTTTCGCTAGATACCAGAAGTCACGAGGGGAGTTAGATCTTGAAAGGGTTTGACACTGTGTGTTAATGAAGGAGTTTTTGGCTAGTTGGAGAACAGACTTGGCATGGTTCCGAGCAGAAATATAAAGTGCATGAGATTCTGCTTATGGAAGGCTTAAATACCTTTTGTGGGCCACCTCTCTATCATGTATAGCACGAGAACAAGTTGTGTTAAACCAGGGTTTGAACGTTTATGTCGAGAAAAAGAGTGAGGAATATATGCCTCCATGCCAGACACTATCACCTCTGTCATGCACTCAGCACACAGAGACGGGTCTCTGACACGGAAGCAGTAGTCATTCCAAGGAAAATCAGCAAAATACCTCCTCAGGTCCCCCCAACTAGCAGAGGCAAAACGCCAGAGGCACCTTCGCTTAGGGGGATCCTGAGGAGGGATTGGAGCGATAGGACAAGATAAAGATATGAGATTGATCGGAGGAGCCCTACGGAGAAGAAAGGGTGAGAGCAAAAGCAGAAGGATTGGAGGTCAGGAAAAGGTCAAGAATGTTGTGCGTATATCCAAGACGGTCAGTAATACGAGTAGGGTGTTGCACAAATTGCTCTAGGTCGTGAAGGATAACAAAGATGAAGGCTAGTTCACCAGGATGGTCAGTAAAGGGAGAGGAAAGCCAAAGCTGGTGGTGAACATTGAAGTCTCCAAGAATGGAGATCTCTGCAAAAGGGAAGAGGGTCAGAATGTGATCCACTTTGGAAGTTAAGTATTCAAAGAATTTCTTATAGTCAGAGGAGTTAAGTGAGGGGTATACAGCACAGATAAATCTAGTTTGAGAGTGACTCTGTAGTCTTAGCCAGGTGGTGAAAAACTCGGAAGATTCAAGAGTGTGGGTATGAGAGTAGGTTGAGTCATTGCACACATAAATGCAACATCCAGCTTTGGATCGAAAATGAGGATAGAGAAAGTAGGAGGGAACAGAAAAGGGGCTACTGTCAGTTGCCTCAGACACCTGAGTTTCAGTGAGGAAAAGAAGGTGAGGTTTAGAAGAGGAGAGGTGGTGTTCTATAGATTGAAAATTAATCTTAGACCGCGAATGTTGCAGAAGTTAATGAAAAAAAGTTGAAGGGGGTGTCAAGACACTTAGGATCGTCGACAGAAAGGCAGTCCGACCTGGGGACATTTATGGTCCCCTCCCGAGATGGGAACTCCGAGGCTGGGGTAGGAGTGGCCATGATAATTTTGAAATTTTTGAGTGAAAGGTGTGTGTGTTATTAGGTGCTTGTAGTTTTGTGTGGAGGAAGAGAGTTGTCTTTATAGGGCAGACTGTGACTTCTCCCCTTGTGTTGTGAGACACAAAGGGAAACGTTCAGTGAGGTCACAGCTGGGTTTAATGATAAGTTCACAGTACCCCTTGAACAGTGCTTTAGACCTCACTGGGAGTAATTATCGTTTCGGAGTGTGTATACTGCCTCTTCTTGTGTGTGTGTGTGTGTGTGTGTGTGTGTGTGTGTGTGTGTGTGTGTGTGTGTGTGTGTGTGTGTGTGTGTACCGAAAGTGTACACACACACACTCCAGAAAGTGGAATGACACTGCACACTACCTATTTCCACATATTATCACACTCAGACATCTTCCATTCATTGCACGGATATTTTTAAGCAGAGCTTTGTAGTCTCTGATTGTTCACCGTCGTTTCCAGTCTTTGACCAGCGCACCTTTCTGACATCGACAGAGCGCAAACACGACCCATATAAATTCACTTTAGGATTCATGAGAGAGACTGTAGCATTGTAGCATGTAAAGATTTCTCTGATGGAAATATGTTTCACTTTTCGTAAAACTAATATACTCGTATATTGTCGCAAAAAGTTCTTTATTATTGACTACTAATTACTGCAGTAAAATATACAATTTTTTTTTATTTATTTGCATTTATTTATTTTCTATTCCTCTTTACATAAATTGTGCCCCGTTACAGATTTTGCCATATGTTGTGTGGCTGTTGAAAGGCTTGATCTAACAAAGATCTTCATTCATTGTTTAAAACAAACAAACATCAGCTGTTAGAGCAATAATCTCCTTAGGCAGGCAAGCATTGACACTTGGTTTTTCATATCATTCTAAGTTGTTTGAAACTAATACAAAGTTGTGCTTCTTCCAGGATTTCTTCTGTTTTTTTTTTTGTTTTTTCACACGTGATCTCTGGACGGATGTAAAAGAGCCCTTGAACTGTCGAGGTCCCCATCTGCTGTGATAATATTGCTTTGTGTAAACGTTAAACACTCTCTCATTAGAGAAACTAGCTAGCTTTCGATCTGTGTACTGCTGAATCATCGTGAGGCTTTGTGACTGAAAATGTGTGACATATCACCACAATATCATAAACACGATTTTTAATATATATATATATATATATATATATATATATATATATATATATATATATATATATATATATATATATATATATATATATATATATATATATATATATATATATATATATATATATATATATATATATATATATATATATATATATTATTTTTTACTTTGTATTCAAGATTCCAAGTAAGGATAGACTTCTCACAATCACTATATATTCAAAGATATGCTTAGAACCTCGTCTGTGTGCATGTGTGTGTGTGTGTGTGTGTGTGTGTGTGTGTTCGTGTGTGTGTGTGTGTGTGTGTGTTCGTGTGTGTGTGTGTGTGTGTGTGTGTGTGTGTGTGTGTGTGTGTGTGTGTGTGTGTGTGTGTGTGCGTGTGTATGTGTATGTGTGTGTGTGAGTAAAGCTATAATTAACATATTAAAGAAAAAATCCCCATAAATAAAACAAAGATTCATTAAAGTTATAAAATCCGAAAGAAACTCTTGGTTGACATCTCACAGGACATTGTTACTGACCTTAACGTTTCTCGCATTCCATTTTTTCACTCTTATTTTTACTCTTCACGCAACTAACATTCAGCTGGTGCACCCTGGTGACGAGTGACAGCATGTTTGACGAGCAAAGGAAAATAATATCAATAATGGCATGACATCTCCAGTGGAGTAGTGTTTAACTGCAATTTAACATCAATAAATGCAAAGTGCTTAGCGTAGGTAGAGGAAACCCACACAATAGGTACACATTAGACAACCAAACTCTGGTAGGTACAGGGTACGAGAAAGATTTAGGAGTTATAGTTAGCTCTGAACTCCGTCTAGGGAAGCAATGCATAGAAGCCAGAAACAAGGCAAATAGGGTACTAGGATTAATTTTTAGGAGTGTTAAAAGTAGAAGGCCGGGAGTAATATTAAAGTTATACTTGGCGCTGGTCAGACCTCATCTAGACTACGCGGTGCAGTTCTGGTCCCCACATTACAGGAAAGATATAGGTCTATTAGAATCAGTACAGAGGAGAATGACTAAAAGGATACAGGGGATGAGGAGTATTCCTTACGAGGCAAGGTTGAAGCTGTTGAATTTACATTCTTTAGAGAGACGTAGGTTAAGAGGGGACCTGATAGAAGTCTTTAAGTGGTATAAGGGTTATAACAAGGGAGATGTAAGCAAAATTCTTAGGATCAGCAACCAGGGTAGAACAAGAAATAACGGGTTCAAGCTTGAAAAATTTAGGTTTAGGAAGGAGATAGGATATACATTTCTTATAAAACGCGGCTGCACATAAGATCGCGGACTTTGTAATGCAGTTGTGGTTACCTCCATATACGCGGTTGTGATGCGGATGGGTAATACAAATACAGTAATACAAAGAAATAGAATAATAAAAAGTGTGTCATAACTCCGACACCAAGCCCCAGAGAGAGAGAGAGAGAGAGAGAGAGAGAGAGAGAGAGAGAGAGAGAGAGAGAGAGAGAGAGAGAGAGAATAAATTAGAAAAAAAAAATATATATATATATATATATATATATATATATATATATATATATATATATATATATATATATATATATATATATATATATATATATATATATATGTATGTATAAGCTGATGACACACTATATGGTATCGATTTAAAAACGAATAAAAAACAACGTAGTGGAGACAAGCGAAAACACGAGGTGAAGATAAAACGGGAATACGAGGCTGATAAGGCAAAGAGTGATCTCTTTCTTCAGTGTATCGCATCGTATGGCTAGGGAAGTCTGTGCTCTCTCATTAGCCACGTAAAGGGGGAAAGATAAATAGGAGTAGGAACGCATGAAGCCAAACATAAGGCCATGAAGGCTGCCATTAACATGGAAACGGCTCGATCCTGAATACCCTGAATACCTTGTTACCGCATGTACCACTTGCTGTAGGTGGGCTAATTAAATGGTGCCTTGTAACTTAACATTATATTCTACAAAATAACAAGGAATGATATGCAGACAGGAACAAACAAATATCAACATCCTCGAAACTGTGAGTAAGTATTGTGGAAACAACAATAACAACAACAGCAATAACAAAAACAAAAACAACAACAATCTTTTTTTTATGTAGGAGGAACGCCGGGCAAGGGCAACAAAAATTGCAAAAAAAAATAATAATAAAAAAAATATTAATAAATAAATAAATAAAAGGCCCAGTAAGGTGCCTGTCCCCGAAAAGAGTCGAAAGCGTTAGTCAAAAATATTGGATAAGTATCTTCAAACGTCAACAACAACAACAACAACAACAACAACAACAACAACAACAACAACAACAACAACAACAACAACAACAACTACTACTACTACTACTACTACTACTTCTACTACTACTACTACTTCTACTACTACTACTACTACTACTATAACAACAACTACTACTACTACTGCTACTACTACGTATAACCACAACAATTACTACTACTACTACTACTATCACTATTACTAGTACTACTACTACAACTAGCTACTACTTTTTCTTCTCCTCCTTCTTGTGCTGCTAGTACTCGTGCTGCTACAACACCACCACCTCTACCAACAACACCACTACCAACATCACTAATAACAAGAACAACAATAACTGCTAATATAATGTACTACTACTACTACTACTAGTACTTTTTTTATGTAGGGGGGATACCAGCCAAGGGCAACAAAAATCCACTAAAAATAAAAGGCCCACTGAGATGCCGGTCCGCAAATAGGGTTCAAAGCGGTAGTCAAAAAATTGAAGGGTAAGTGTCTTAAAACCTCCCGCATTAGGGAATTCAAGTCATAGGAAGGTAGAAATACAGACGCAGGCAGGGAGTTCCAGAGTTTACAGAAAGGGATGGATGAATGAAAAATACTGGTTAACTATTACATTAGAGAGGGGGACAGAATAGGGGCGAGAGAAAGAAGAAAGTTTTGTGCAACGAGGCCACGGGAGAAGGGGAGGCATGCAGTTAGCTAGATCAGAAGAGCAGTTAGCATGAAAGCAGCGGTAGAAGATAGCTAGAGATGAAACAGGCCAAGGGTAACAAAAATCCAGTAAAAATAAAAGGCCCGCTGAGATGCCTTTCCCCAAATAGAGTTCAAAGTGGTAGTAAAAAAATGAAGGGTAAGTGTCTTCAAACCTCCCTCTTGAGGGAATTCAAGTCATAGGAAGGTAGAAATGCAGACGCAGGGCAGGGGAGGGAAATACAAATGCAGGGCACTGAGGCGATGAGAAAGAGGCTGAAGACAGTCAGTTAGAGGAGAGGAGCTGATGAGACGAAAAGCTTTTGATTTCACCCTGTGTAAAAGAGCAGTATGAGTGGAAGCCCCCCCAGACATGTGAAGCATACTACGTACATGACGGATAAGGCCCTTGTACAGGGTTAGCATCTGGGGGGAGGATGAGGGAAAACTGGCAGAGATGTCTCAGAACACCTAACTTCATAGACACTGTTTTAGCTAGTGATGAGATGTGAAGTTTCCAGTTTAGATTATAAGAAAAGGATAGACCGAGGATGTTCAGTGTAGAAGAGGGGGGACAGTTAAGTGCCACTGAAGAAGAGGAGATAGTTATCAGGAAGGTTGTGTCGAGTTGACAGAAGCAGGAATTGAATTTTTGAGGCATTGAACAATACCAAGTTTGCACTGCCCCAGTCAGATTTTTTTTAGAGATCAGAAGTCAGGCGTTCAGTGGCATTCCTGCGTGAACTGTTTACTTCCTAAAGAGTTGGACGTCTATGAAAAGACGTGGAAAAGTGCAAGGTGGTATCATTAGAGTAGGAGTGGATAGGACAGAAAGTTTGGTTAGAAGTTCATTGATGAATAATAGGAAGAGGTTGGGTGACAGGACAGAACCCTGAAGAACACCACTGTTAATAGATTTAAGAGAAGAACAGTGACCGTCTACTACAACAGCAATAGAAAGGTCAGAAAGGAAACTTGAGATGTTACAGAGAGAATGATAGAACCCGTAGGAGGGTAGTTTGGAAATCAAATCTTTGTGCCAGACTTTATCAAAAGCTTTTGATATGTCTAAGGCAACAGCAAAAGTTTCACCAAAATCTCTAAAAGAGGATGACCAAGAAAACCAGGAGATCACCAGTAGAGTGGCCTTGACGGAACCCATACTGGTGATCAGATAGAAGGTTGTGAAGTGATAGATGTTTAAGAATCTTGCTGTTGAGGATAGATTCAAAAAGCTTTAGATAGGCAGGAAATTAAAGCAATAGGAAGGTAGTTTGAGGGATTAGAGCAGTCACTCTTTTTACGAACAGCGTGAATGTAGGCAAACTTCTAGCAAGAAGGAAAGGTAGATGTTGACAGACAGAGTTGAAAGAGTTTGACTAAGCAAAGTGCGAGCACGGAAACGCAGTTTCGGAGAACAATAGGAGGGACCCCATTAGGTCCATAAGCTTTCCGAGGGTTTAGGCCAGCGAGGGGATGGAAAAGATCATTGCGAAGAATTTTAATAGGTAGCATGAAATAGTGATAGATGTGATAGCAGTGGTACCATCTAGTTGAAATAAAGGAAGGAAAGAAGAAGAAGCAAATTTATTGGGGATATTTTTTGGCTAGGTGCCAGAGGTCACGAGGAGAGTTAGATCTTGAAATATTTTGACACTTTCTATTAATGAAGGAGTTTTTGGATAGCTGGAGAACAGACTTGGTTCTGGGAAGAAATATATAACGCATGAGATTTTGATGATGGAAGGCTCAAGTATCTTTTGTGGGACACCTCTCTATCATGTATAGTATGACAACAGGCTGTGTTAAACCAAGGTTTGGAAGGTTTAAGTCGAGGTAAAGACTGAGGAATGTACGCCCCCATGCCAGACACTATCACCTCTGTTATGAGCTCGGCACATATAGACGGGTCTCTGAAACGGAAACATTAGTCACTCCAAGGAGAATCAACAAAATACCTCCTTAGGTTCTCCCAACTAGCAGAGGCAAAATGGCTGAGGCACCTCTGCTTAGGGGGATCCTGAGGAGGGATTGGAACGATAGGACAAGATACAGATATGAGATTGTGATCGGGGGATCCCAACGGAGAAGAGAGGTAACAGCATAAGCAGAAGGATTAGAGGTTAGGAAATGGTCAAGAATGTTGGGAGTGTCTCCAAGACGGTCAGGAGTACGAGTGGGGTGTTACACCAATTGCACTAGGTCATGGAGAATAGCAAAGTTGAGGGTTAGTTCAACAAGATGGTCAGTGAAGGGAGAGGAAAGTCAAAGCTGGTGGTGAACATTGAAGTCTTCAAGAATGGAGATCTCCGCAATAGGGAAGAGAGTCAGAATGTGCTCCACTTTGAAAGTTAAGTGGTTAAAGAATTTCTTATAGTAAGGGGAGTTAGATGAGAGGTATACAACACAGATGGTGGAAAACTCGGAAGATTCAAGACCGTGGGCACGAGAGCAGGTTAAGACATTGCGCACATAAACGCAACATCCAGTTTTGGGTTGAAAATGAGGATAGAGAAAGTAGGAGGAAGCGGAAAAGGGGCTACTGTCAGCTTAGACACCTGTGTTTCAGTGTGGAAAAAAAAAATGAAGTTTAGTAGAGGAAAGGAGGTGTTCTACAGATTGAAAATTAGATCTAAGACCACGAATGTTGCAAAGTTAATGAAGAAAAAGTTGAGGGGGGTGTCAAGAAACTTAGGGTCGATACCAGAAGAGCAGTCTGACGTGGGGACATTTATGGCCCCCTCCTCAGATGGGGACTCCGAGGCTGGTGTAGGAGTGGCCATGATAATTTTGAATTTTGAGTGAAAGGTGTGTGTGTGATTAGGAGCTTGTGTTATGAGACACAAAAGGAAACGTTCAGTGAGGTCACAGCTGGGTTTCCTGATAAGTTCACAGCAACCCCTAATCCAGTGCTTTAGACCTCACTGTGAGTGATTATCGTTTCGGCAGGTGTCTACTGCTTCCTCCTCTCTCTCTCTCTCTCTCTCTCTCTCTCTCTCTCTCTCTCTCTCTCTCTCTCTCTCTCTCTCTCTCTCTCTCTCTCTCTCTCTCTCTCTCTCTCTCTCTCTCTCTCTGTATACACACACACACACACACATATATATATATATATATATATATATATATATATATATATATATATATATATATATATATATATATATATATATATATATATATAATCCTCTCTTTTTTTCTGCAAATCTGTGATACTTTTTGCTAATTAAAAAGTTCACACGCATGTGTAATTTTCCTACCTAGCCACACTGTAATTTTCTAAAACAGGGAGGTGAAACCTGTCCAGGATCATTTCTGCGTGACCTGCGAAGCATGTGTGAACATGAAGGTGTAGGCAAACTGTGGATATCAGGCGTGGGCAATATTTGTAAAGTGAGAGCGGAAATATAGACTTGGGGAGGAATGTGGCCGCATGTACAGGCGAATATATATATACTCGTATATATATATATATATATATATATATATATATATATATATATATATATATATATATATATATATATATATATATATATATATATATATATATATATATACAAAAAAAAACGTAAAGAAATGAAAAGAGAAGCTCCAAGAAGCCATCAAGCCTACAAGTGGCAGCTGCTCCTGTACACATTTTTTTTTTTTATACCTACCAATCATTCCTGAACATAAATGTACCCAGTCTTATATTCTAAAACTCTTTATTGGCTAAGTACCAAAAAACATGATAACTAACTGTATTCCAAGTATCTACCATTCTATTTATGAAAATAATTTTCTTATCACTTGTTTTATTTTTTTTTATTCAGTCTGTTACCTCTAGTCCCTTTCAGTTTACCAAACCTACACATCTCGATTATGCATCACCCTTGTTATATACAGCATACCAATTGAAACATCTATCAGATCCTCATTTATTTCACGCTACACTAATTTAAATGATTTTTTTTTTTTTTCATTAGGAATAATACGCATCCCTCGTGATTTTATTTATTTATTTAATTTTTATTCTTTTTTTTTCAGTACTGACAAAAAACAGGCTTATACCCCTGCTGTAATCCGAGGTTGTCTATTTTAATCAAAGCATCCTTATCTAAATTCCTCCAAATGTTCATCGTAATTACAGACTCCAGCGACATGCTTATAGGTGAAGTCCAGCTAACCGAGTCATAGCAGAACGTTAATATTTTATCTCCTTTCTTAAAGATGGCATCTACATTCGCTTGTTTCCACACGGAAACTCTCTTGAATCTAATGATTTTTTTAACATTTCGCTAAGAATCTCTTTTTTTGATAATCTGAGATATACTTAACATGGCCCCTGTGATTTAAAGGGTTTCAGTTTTCCTGTTTCATTCTCCTTGGTTATGGGAATATCTATCAGTTTATAATTTTTCCCGTCTTTTGTACATTGGCTCGCAGTTAGGCATTACTTGAGTATCTTTTTTTTATTTTTTTTCCGAAATGAAGAGTCAAAAATAGTAATCTAAGATTTTATTCACCTCTTCCCCAGAAATAACTCCTTTTCACATTCTCAATGGCCCGAGTGATCCTTTTTTTTTTTTTTTGTATAACTGAACAATCACTTTGGGTCCGCCTACTTTTCGGTAGCTACATCTCTTCCCAAATTATTCTTAGCTGTTCTCGTTTATAAATATTCTCGTTTATGAATAAAATAATTAAATAAAAATAAATAAATTAATAAGATGAATAAATAAATAAATAAATAAATAAATAAATAAACCCTAACAACGATGTTTCTGTTGTTCACTGATATTAATATTAGGAAAATAAATGTGCAGTTCCGGGAACCAATGCGCTGCCAGACACACCCTCCCATTAAAATAAATGATCAGCGTTTGTGCGCGTATCCTCATTTTACTAATCCCACGTTGTTTTCCAATCAGTCCGGTGGTGGAGGACGGCGTGGTAACCAAAAAGTCACGGCCGGACTCTTTCTGTTCCAGGGTGAGGGATCCTTACTCATGGCACAAGCAATGTGCACGAAGAAAGGTGCTCAGGGACTTAAACGCTGTTCATTAACATCAGCAGTATCTTCTTACGGTGAAATTGGTGAAGTTGACACAGACAAGATTGTCACCGCTGTACTTATCATATATTAGTCACCATACAGGAGTCACTAGAGTTTCTGTGTATTTACAACATTTACATACAGCTCTGTTCTGTTGCAAGACTGCCTATAGAACAAGCCGCCCTCCCGAGCGCTGCCAACACACTGCTGCCCACATCCACACCGGCCTCGGGTGCTACAAAAGTTAACATAATCAAATAACAAGTTTATTACTTTAAAGGAAATCTTACAATTAGGGTAATAGTAATACTACATAGTTAACGAAGAAAATCTGTACAATCTTTCATATCCATATATCCCTCTCTACATCCTCCAAATATAAATATTAAACAAACTTACTTTATATCAATATTCGTCTAACCTCAACACGCACACGGCAAGCAGAGAGGAGGAAAAAGAGGAGAAAAATCTAATACAATAATAATGGTAATAACAACAAAACTAGCCCTAACAATCTCTTATACTATACCTTGCACGAATTGTGAGTTTTAGTCATGTCAAGGTCATATAAAATAAGTTATTCCAAACCAATGTTATCACTCTGTGTTTGTCGTGTGTTACACCACGTGCTTGACGATGACAATGCGATATGATGGAAAAATTAAGCTTGTTTCAAGTTTATACTTTAGGAAATAATCAACAACTAATAATAATGGTTCATATTATTGTATTAAAAAATCAAATTCACATTAACGAATGTACAGTGATCACAAATACAGCTTTGGTTCAGGACGCGGCCACACCCTGCCTGCCGTGCACTACACACACTGAGGCGAGGACTGCTTGAGGGTTATTTCAGTGCTCATTGGATCATTAGCATATAGGATTTCGATTCTCATTAGTTGTCATCTCTATGACTTGCATTTTTATGCTTTGATGTTTCAGTATACCGCGACTTGCTGATGTGGGAGATGTGAGACTCAGTTTTTCAAAGGCTTCCATCTCCCAGGCATCATTTCGCTCCTGTGTTCGATATCCCCGGTGGCTTCTTTCTACCATATTTATGCAGGATCATTAACGTTGCTCTAGTTACAACCCTAACTTTTTTTTTTTTTATGTAGGAGGAACACTGGCCAAGGGCAACAAAAATATCCGAATAGGGTCCAAAGCGGTAGTCGAAAATTGAGGGGTAAGTGTCTTGAAACTTCCCTCTTTAAAGAGTTCAAGTCATAGGAAGGTGGAAATACAGAAGCAGACAGGGAGT
This sequence comes from Scylla paramamosain, assembly GCF_035594125.1. Taxonomy (NCBI): domain Eukaryota; kingdom Metazoa; phylum Arthropoda; class Malacostraca; order Decapoda; family Portunidae; genus Scylla; species Scylla paramamosain. The sequence goes on along the minus strand of NC_087164.1, from coordinate 8,172,852 downwards.
TCCAGAGTTTAGCAGAGAAAGGGATGAATGACTGAGAATACTGGTTAACTCTTGCATTAGAGAGGTGGGTAGAATAGGCGTGAGAGAAAGAAGAAAGTCTTGTGCAGCGAGGCCGCGGGAGGAGGGGAGGCATGCAGTTAGCAAGATCAGAAGAGCAGTTAGCATGAGAATAGCGGTAGAAGACAGCAAGAGATGCAACATTGCGGCGATGAGAAAGAGGCTGGAAAAAAATAATAAAAGGAAGAAACTTTTCTTTTCTTTCATCTCATCGGAGGGAAACCAGAAAAAAGGTCAGTTCAGTAATTCTCACATAAAAATATTTCTGTGAGCTTTTTTTTGGGGGGGAAGGGGGGATAATATCACTTTCGGTTTCATGTCTTCAGTGCATATGTTGCCATAACAATAAACTTTAACTACTTTCATTCATTGCTTTTCGCAGATGTTACATGCTGAAGAAGAAGAGAAAATATTAACTGAACGTGAGAACAACTAAGATTCGTTAGCAAATGTGACACGAATAAAAGTGAGGCGGCGAAGAAAAGTCAACAAAAAAGCAAGCGATGGGATCGAATTAAAGAAAGAAGTCAGGAATGATTGGGGGGAAGGAAAGTTACAAGTGCATATTATAAAACATGAATTATATTCCCATTCCTTAAAGAAAAGTGTCACCGAAATTACAAAGGGAGTCAGGAGTGGTAGAGAGAATAAGAGGATTTGTGAGAGTTAAGAAGCAATTACTTTAAACATTGGGGATGTGGAAGGGGAAGGAGGATTCGGAGAACGTGTTTAAGAAGAGCAAGAATATAAGGGAAAAATCATAAACTTAAAGATTAGATGATCATAACATATGAAGGATAAAAAAATAAAAAAAATGGATCGCTTGTTCCATTTGCTTTCGCACGCAAAAAGAAAAGTAAAGGAATGTGAAAAAAAAAAAAAAAAAACGATATATAATGTATTTTCATCCTAACATCGCTTAAAGCTCTAGGCGGCGAGGAAAGACCACGCAAAAACGGATAGCGAGTGTGTGCCAGAATAGCATCTTTTAATCTGAACACTTAAGAGGTGAGGGTAAGGAAGGGTTTGTTCTCTTGCGTAAAACACACACACACACACACACACACACACACCAGCCGCAGAACACAGAAACTAATCCACTCCAATCAAATAAATGTTCCAACAAGGCATGACAGAGCGACAATATATTCGTAGTCTTTCTTTCACTAGTCTGTCTCACAAGTGCTACTCTTGCGTTGCTAATATTTTCTACAGCTCTGAGTCAGGAAATATTGAGACATGTCATGATACACCGCCAGAAATTGTACCAATTCTTTCGCGTCACGTGTTTTCTTCCACACCGTAAACAAGAACGGCAGCTTGACATAAAGTTAGCTTTTTTGCCTCATTCTGTGCACTTTGCACTGCGCCTTATTCCACTGGAACACCGCGACTCACCCAGCCACCCATGTGTGTAATGAACATCAAACGTAATTTATATAGTGCGACAAAATATTAAATTAAGATTTTGCTACAACACCCACTAATATGTAAATGTTCTTACTTTATATTTTCCTCCGACACTTTCCGTAACACACTATTTTCACGCACAATGAAGAGACACATTAATAGTACTAACGTAACATTAGTCATGCAAGAATTTGTCTTGAAGATGTACTATTTATTGCATTACATATTCCATTACGTTAATTTAATTCGCTAGTGCTTTTTATGATTTAATTGTAGTTTTTTTTTTTTTTATCAGATGTAGCTCAATATATGCGAAAAACGACTCGTTATCGGCAGAAAGAAACCTGCACAGTGATGCTATGGCAGTAACCACCCCACCACACTCCTGGCCATGTGGCCGCTCCCGAAAAGAAGAGTGTGGTTGGAAAAGTTCCGCATGATTCATCAGAAATTAAAATTCCCAGATCTGTGCAGGCACGCGCATGCGTAGACAACCTACCCTTACTCCTTCCCATCCCACTTGGGGGCTCACCTGTGATGCAGTGTTACGGTTTCGTGGATAAAATCCAAAAATTTGTGGCTAAAATGACCTTTAGTGGAATCTTTTGTGGACAGTCAAATTAAACACAAATTTTGTGGATATTTTCATGGATATTTACAGTCTACATGGATTTTTCTGTGGAAATTTAATATTTTGTGGACATCTCGTGGAAAGATACGCTTTAAGGATATCTTTTAGGAGGAAAAAAAATGAGCACAATTAAAACGTTAGCCAAGACCTAGTAATACTAAACATGCTCCGTTCTTGAACGCGTTTCTTTCGTATTCACTTCGCGTTCCTGCAGCCCCTTCCTCCTCCTCCCTCCCCAGTCCCTGGCTAGTCTCAGTACGTCAGCCACGGTCGGTACGTCTCACACTCTCTCATTGCATGATTTCACATCTAGAGCCTCACTTTTTTTTGTATATTTATATATTTATACATTCCTCTCGTCATACCTGTCAACAGTGCCATCATGAGCGAAAGGAAATACACGCAGAGATACAGATCGACGTCGGGAGATGATAGCAGATTTAAAGGTAAAATAGTTTTGCGTAGTTGTGGATTTTCATTCTTTACGGATATTTCTTATGTGCAGTTTAAATTAACTGTAACTAAGAAACATGCCTTGAAGGTGTAGGCTTGATGCGAGGGCTAACTTTTTTTTATGAGCAACGATCGAACCCCATGCAGTGTTTGTAACGGTAGAAAAATATTTATTCGCAAATATAGGAAAGTAAAATCACTTTCTTGGTTAGTCATAAGTGCCGTCGTACGTTTGTGTGTGCTTTTTTTTTTTATGTGTGTGTGAAAAAAGTTATGGATGTGATGAAAAACTCAAATTTTTGCACATTATATCTTCAATTTCTATAGGCTGGCTAAAACAGTGTCCTGGGAACGCAACAAAGGCCCGTTGCAAGACCTGTGGGACGGTTATACAAGCCCATATGAAGTCGCTTCTGGCTCACGCTTCAGGGAAGAAGCACTTGGACCTGATGTCAGTTGCAGGATGTAAATAAAGCCATTATGGACAGTCTCCGACCAATGGTGAATGACCCAACAAAAATAGCAGAGTTTAAACTGGCATTTTTTTTTTTTTTTTTTTTTTTTTGTGACAGAACACTCATCTAATTTATCTGTAGAAAATTTCGGTGAACTGGTTCCACGGCTAGATAAAAAGTCAAATGTTTTGCAAAAATTAAAGTTACACCGCACTAAATGTTCTGGGTTACAGAAACATGTTCTTGCATCAAGTTTCGCAAAACAATTGAGAGATGAAATTAAAGACCAACATTTTAGCTTGATTGTTGATGAGACCTCAAATGAAGCAAAAATTTGATGCCTAGCTATGAGCATTCATTTTTTCAGTTCAAGAAAGGGAACAATGGTTGACATTTTCTATCGACTTGTGCTCTTTAAAGATGCTTCTGCAGAAACTGTATACAAGACCGTAAAGGGGTGTTTGCAGGAGGACAATTCAGATAATGATAAACTGATTGGAACTGGTACAGATGGAGCTAGTTCTATGGCTGGACGCACTCACTCTCTCATAACATTATTGAGAAGGGATAATCCAAATATCACTTTGCTTCACTTTGTTTCACAAATATCACAGTTTTACTTTGATGTATATTCTACAAAAGAACGCTGCCACACTGCAAAATAACTTAGCCTAGCATATAAAGATCCCCAGAATAAACTCTTTCTTTTGCTTGTTCGTAAAACCCTTAAGGAAGTTGTGAGAGTGAACAAACTCTTTCAAGGACAGAATGTAGATATCACAAAGCTTACAAAAGATCTTCTTGACATGTCACGTCTTCTACCAGCTCGCCCTTTTCACCTCGCTCTACTTCTCATCACCGTAAGTCCTACGGGGTTGAGGTGAGCTTGATGCCCCCAGTCGAGCTGGGGGCATCAAGCTTGCGAGGGGGGGAAGGTCGGAGGAGAGAGGGTCGCTTCACATCAACCTTCGAGAGCTGATGGTGGTGAGGTATTGGCTCGACAGCTACCCCGAAATCTCCGGCATGAGCATCCGCTTCGACATGGACAATGTGTCGGCTGTACAGTGCATGGAGAGGTAAGGTACGGCCCATTCTGATTCACTTCTGACTCTATCGGAGGGCATCTTCACCATAGCGTCACGCAGGAACATCTCGCTCTTGGCGAAGTATGTCCCGGGTCGGAAGAATGACTGGGCGGACGATTTGTCCAGATTTTGAGGGACGTCGGTGGAGTGGCACTTACGCCCACTGGTGTTTGAGTCTCTCTCTCTCCGTTTTGGTACCACGGAGGAAGATCTTTTTGCCTCTCCGGACACAACGCAGCTCCTCTCTACCTTGCCTACAATCAGAGGACACGTGCAGGAGGCCCGGACGCCTTCACGGAGGACTGGAAACGCTGGGAGTAAGTGTACATTTTCCTCCTCCAGCGACTCCGGTCCTTCTGAGGGTGATACAAACCCTCAGGTCCTTCCAAGGCCGGGTCCTCCTGATAGCACCGTACTGGCCAGCCTAGCCGTGGTTCGGGGAACTGAAGAGGTGGTGCTATTCCCTCTCCTACTGTGGTCAGCTTACCTAGCCAGTAGCCTTGCCGCACCTTTACAGGTACCACTTCAACTTCACGCTTGGAGTTTCTGCAGGGAGCTCTCAGCCAACACTTCTCTATGGAGGCCGTAGGCATGATGTTGAGAGCTCACCGCCAATCGTGGGTGCGGCAGTATGAATCCTACTGGCGGAGATTTCAGGACTACCTTCGGAGACACGCGATAAGAGCCATCTCCGCCAGCACGGTTCTAGACTTCCTAACTTGGTTCGCTGACTCCTCCAACAGGGCACCGGTGACGGTCTCGGCTCACTATGCAGCCACTCGGCTTTGGCATGGGCATCCGAGTGCCACGAAGAACACTATCCCTCTTAAGGAAGAGGATCAGCTCCTCGAGAGAGCAGAGACGTCAGCCGGTCCTGGCCTGGTCCTTGCATCGGGTTCTGCAGTACCTAATCTTCGAGGTGGTCACTATGGAAGAAGAACACTTCCTTCAACGTGCCGTCTTCCTGCTCGCCTTGACTACGGGTTACAGGGCTTCAGAGCTGGCGGCAGTCACCCGCCATCTGTCCTTTTATAACCTGGAGGAGGACTGCTCAGCCCTAATCCTTTCTCCATCGCCAGCTTCCCTAGCCAAGAACGAACGGGCGAACGACATGATTGGCCCGCTCAGAATATCGTCCTTCCTGGAAAGGGGACACCCACATCCACTGTGCCTGGTCCGTGCGTTCAAGGACTACGTGGAATGCACGGAAGGGGTTACTGAGGATCATCTCTTCTACAACTCGAAGTCTCGAAAACCCCTACCTCCGAGATCCATGGTGCACCTGCTTTACCGCGTTATTGAGAGGGCTGACCCGGGCCGTGTCTCACACGCCCATAACATCAGGGACCTCGCGGCATCGCTGGCGTTCCTCCGCACCCACTCGGTGGCGCAGGTGCAGGACTTCGGGGCTGGACATCAGCAGCTTCCTTCAGGACGCGCTCTGTCTACCACTCGGTCATTCCAATTCCGTGTGTCCCCATGGGAACGGCTCTATCCCTCACGTCTCAGGCAAGAAGTGGGGGGGGGAGGACACAGTGCAACGGACGACCGAGGGGTAGGGGAAGGCCCATGAACCGTTGAGCAAGGTTTTTGTATATAGTGTATATACATGTTTTGTAATGGTAATTATTGTACTTTTGTAAATAGTGTACATAACACTAGGATCAAATAAAAATAAAAATGTTCCAAGGTAGTTTTCCTTTCCGCCTTATAAGTACGAAGGAATTTACTGAAATAAGAGGATATAAGAACGTGGTGTTTTTTCTCTCCCCTCTTCTTGAGTGAAAAAAATGACTAATGTTCCTCTGGAAAGGTCTCACAAAATGGTAACTTGAGTTTTCGACTACTCAGGCTTCACCTCCTCCTCCCACCTGTCCTCGTCTCATGCATAGCATCACTGTGCAGGTTTCTTTCTGCCGATAATTTTTCTCTGTCGCGGCTCTTGCCGCTTAAATTGTTTTTATCGGCTTAAGAAACCTGTACAGATTTATGGTCCCTCCCTCCTCCCAGAGGTGAAGCCTTAGATGTTGCTGGATTTCTCATTGAAGTGGACGCCACGGGTGAGTGAGCCCCCAAGTGGGGTGGGAGGGGGTAAGGGTATATTGTCTACACATGCGCGTGCCTGCACAGAGCCGGGAATTTTAATTTCTGATGAATCATGAGACACTTTTCCAACCACACTCTCCTTTCCGGTAGCGGCCACATGGCCAGGAGTGTGGTGGGATGGTTACTGCCATAGCATCACTGTGCAGGTTTCTTGAGCCGATAAAAACAATTTAAGCGGCAAGAGCCGCAACAAAGAAAAATCATGAATTTTAAGGCGAAGTGGTTGCACATGTAAAACATGAAAAAAAATATTGACAAAGCTGAAAAAATATTGACAAAAAACAAAAAAAATCTATGCTATAATAACAATAATACAATTTGTCCACAGATTCATTACTACTAAAACATACCTGAAAATTTGAACAAGTGTTCCACGCAGACGATCAAAGATGTATTACATGAAATACTCTTACATTGACACCACTACCACCACGATGCTCACCACCATCACCACCTGCATTACCACCACTACCATCACCATCATCACCTGCATTACCACCACAATTACCACCATCATCACCTGTATTGCCACCATTACCACCATTAGCAGCAGCAGCAGGCAGCAGTGGTTGGAGCAATAGTATTTGTAACTCAAAATATCGTAAACTCGTACCTCTCTCTCTCTCTCTCTCTCTCTCTCTCTCTCTCTCTCTCTCTCTCTCTCTCTCTCTCTCTCTCTCTCTCTCTCCCTCTCTTTCTCTCTCTCTCTCTCTCTCTCTCTCTCTCTCTCTCTCTCTCTCTCTCTCTCTCTCTCTCTCTCTCTCTCTCTGACGTTCCCTTCACGCAATTGTCAACAAAGCACCGTTGTGGATGTCTAAAAATAATAACTGACGTTCCCTTCATTTTAAATTGAAAAATAAAAAAAAAATTCTAACCGTGAGATAAAATAAATGACCTTTATATTTGTCAGAAAAAAAATCCAGCGTTTGCCTTCCTTATATCGTGTTACTGCAAGAGACATTGGCCCCTGGTTCTCAGCAACTTTCCTGGACATATAGTTCAGCATATTTAAGCAGACTCCACCCCGTAATAAGTTAACTTCCACCACCAACATATAAGTACCGTATTGCTGCGTAGATTACCTAATACTGGGTTAATATTACACGCCAAAATTTATTGAAAGGATACGACAATCTCTAGGTCGCAGCTTTATTGGACGCGATTCAAGGACGAGGAATGGTAATGATTTTACTTATATTAAATTTGCTATAAAACAATAATCATGAATAAGTTTCTTATTTGGGCATGTAATGTAAGAGCTCACGGGGTAGTTGTGGAGCTGTTGGTGGTGAGTATTACTGTTAGTGGTGAGGGAGACTCAGTGATGTGATGGACTCAGTGGGTTGTGGCGGCGGTAATGTAGATGATGGTGGTGGTGAGCGTGATGGTAATGCTAGTGGTAATACAGATGATGATGGTGGTGGTGGTTGTGAGACATGGTGGTGGTAATGCAGGTGATGATGATCGTGATAGTGATAGTAATGCATGTGATGGTGGTGGTGGTAGTGGTGGTAATGTAGGTGACGATGGTGGTGGTAACCATGGTGATGGTGGTGGTTTTTGAGCATGGTGGTGGCACTGGTAGTAATGTAGGTGATGATGGTGGTGGTGGTAGTGGTGATAATGGTAGTAGTGGTGGTAATACAGATGATGATGGAGGTGATTGTGTTGGTAATGCAGGTGATGATGGTAATGGTAAAGGTGGTAATGCAAGTGGTGGTGGTGGTGAGCATCATGGTTCCTCAAACTTCTTAGGTACTTACACATCCCCACATTTTGTTTAGGAAAACGAATTTCACTACACCACGCACCGTCCACGAAGGCTCCAACAAGGGCGCCTTGCGAAATCGCAGTCGTTATGCATGTGATTCCATATTCATCTCTTTTATGATTATCTTTTACTCACGGATGTGGGAACACATAAAATGTACGATGTATATATATATATATATATAGAGAGAGAGAGAGAGAGAGAGAGAGAGAGAGAGAGAGAGAGAGAGAGAGAGAGAGAGAGAGAGAGAGAGAGAGAGAGAGAGAGAGAGAGAGAGTTTTATTTTATTAAAAACACATGTTCAGGCGAGATCGAGTCTACAACTTAAGCAGCACCTTGTCGAGTCGGGTCTTGAACTGCTCTACAGAGTCACTATTGACGACATCTGAGGGAAGCGTATTCTAACGACTGCAGATTTTGTAGGAAAAGAAGTTCCCACAAAGATCTCTATTATAACGCTTCAGTTCAAGTTTGTAGCCATTGTTACGAGTACGCCCCTCACTCAGCTGGAACAAGCACCTGAAGTCCACTTTGTCGAAACCTCGAAGTATTTTAAATACCTCTATGAGCTGACCACGAAGCCTTCTGGTCTCCAGTGAGAAGAGGTTCAACTCCTTCAGGCGATCTGTATGACACATGTGTCTAAGTTCTGGAATCAGTTTGGTCGCCCTGGCCTGTACTCTCTCCAGTCTTGTGATGTCTTTACGGTAAGAAGGACTCCAAAACTGGAGAGAGAGAGAGAGAGAGAGAGAGAGAGAGAGAGAGAGAGAGAGAGAGAGAGAGAGAGAGAGAGAGAGAGAGAGAGAGAGAGAGAGAGAGAGAGAGAGAGAGAGAGAGATAGACAGAGACAAAGATTGATAAACATACATAAGTACATACATACATACTTACATAAATTCACAGATACTTACACACGACTGGCACTCAAAGGGACCTTTTTTCGTACATTTTGTTGCCATTGGCGAGTGCCCCTCCTACATGGAAAAAAAAGGAAAAAAAGAAAAACAGACAGACAAACAAACAAGCAGACAGACTGGCAGACACACCCGTTCCACCTTCGCAGAATGCTGAATTCCTTCCTCTATGATTTCCCGGAGCGAAATTTACGTGTTTGTTTGCATGATCTCTGAGCCTTGCAGGCTGTGATGTGGATGCAACCCGAATGTTAAGTAAAAGTTTAGAGAAGCCTTTCTATTTGCTGGGAGACATCGCATTCTCTTTTTTGAACCAAGGAATGCCATCACCTACTGCGACTTTTTTTTTTTAAGGCAAATAAGAGCAACCAGACTGAAATCCTTGTTCTTTTCGCTCCTTTGAGATTTTGCAGAGTATTTGAACACACACACACACACACACTCTCTCTCTCTCTCTCTCTCTCTCTCTCTCTCTCTCTCTCTCTCTCTCTCTCTCTCTCTCTCTCTCTCTCTCTCTCTCTCTCTCTCTCTCTCTCTCTCTCTAGGCTTTAATTAAGCTTAAGATAGAGGTATGAATAGAGGGAGTTCATCTTCTCTTGTAAACTTGAATGCACATCTAAAAACAAGAAAGAAAGAAAATACTCTTAACGTTAATTATATTTATCATGTATCATTATAGTTACTGTCAGTTTCGTCAGTGTGTGTGTGTGTGTGTGTGTGTGTGTGTGTGTGTGTAGGGTGGGGGGAGTGGGGGGACTCTTCTTTTACATGTGATGATTCTGTTAGTACATCTGTCAAAGAACATGCCTGTGAGAAATTATATCAGGTTTTAAAGTTTATATCATTCATAGGGAATCATGACATGGTTCCGTTCTGAAGCGTCGACTCTTTGAAGCTGCCCTAACATCGTCACTATTGTAAGGGTGTCGGGACAGACACCAAACAAATCATTATAATCAAAGTGCTGCTTGGGGTTAGAACACGTCCAGCCTTGTGTGTTATGCGTAGCTGGGATATCCTAATTTAGCAGGCCTGGTACACCATAAAACAACACAAAACTTTCCACAATTAAGGCACGGAAGATGTCACATGACGGACGATTCCTTTTCCTCTGTTGTTACATCACTCGTTGTAGTAAATGTAACTGGTACCAGATATATCAGTGGTGATGTACCAGACATTTAGAGAATTTCCATAGGGTTGTTATGGCTTCAGACACGTCTGGATGTGAAGTATATAAGGACATGAATACGACTATGCGAGTCCATGACGTGCATAGGTTAAGACATGAAATTAATGACTACTTTCACAAAGTCCTTGGTATCTGGCCATTCCCTAGCCATGGAAATAGGGCGATGGAACAGGCGAGGGAGAGGACGCCTCCCTGTGAAGGAGTGTGTATGTGTGTGTGGTGTCAAGCAAACGGAGAGATATGTAGTGGAGACTTAACCTGTGACGCAGAGCACACGAGATAATTTTATTACGTTAGGAGAGCTATTTAATTATTGTAGTGAGATCGTCTGTAAGGTGATTCATGATGTATTTCGG
>NC_087164.1:8104922-8157422 GCF_035594125.1 Scylla paramamosain | reverse complement strand
TAACTTCATCTCAAGTTTCCTTTCTGACCGTTGTATTGCTGCTGTGGTAGACGGTCACTGTTCATCAACTCAGGTCAGGGTTTCTTGTGAACGGACGTGTTTAGTGAGCAGTGACCTGACGCTAATATAGCTGGCTAGTGTAGACATGGAGCCTTGTGTTGCTGAGTCGACTGGTTGTGTTAGTTCTCCTGTTCTCGATGCCTTCGTTGCGAAGGTCTCAGAGGTGGAGGCTGAATTCAATAAAAGGATCTCGGAGGTGCAGGGTGAGTTTCGTGAGGGGATCTCAGACCTGCAGGCTAAGTTCTGTGAGAGGATCTCAGCACCTGTGGGAGGTTCGTGCCCCACCGTCACCTTACCTAGTAAGGCGACGGAGGAGCAGTGGTCGGTTGTGTGAAGGGGAGCCAAGAGGGTGAAGATCCTCAGGGCACCTTGTGTGGAAACGAAGAATCCCTTCAGGTAGAGTCCCAAGGTAGAGTGCTTGTGTTCGGTGACAGTCAGGTTAGGCACTTAGATAGTGCGTTCTGTGCTAGCAATAGGAAGCGTAGGTCGAGGGTGTATTTGTCGGGGGCCGGGATAGGGAAGGTAGCTGATAGGCTAGACACGTGCTTGGAATAAAGATGGAACCAAGCCCATTGTTTTTTCTCAGTGCGGGAGGGAATGACCTTGGTAAGGTCAGGAGTGAGGAGCTTATTGGGAGGTTTCGACTGGCTTTGGACAGGATTAGGGACACGGAAGGGTTTCCCGTGGTATGTGGTGTCTTGCCGAGGAGGCGAGTTGGTGCTGAGTGGCTGTCCAGGGCTATTACAGTGAACCGCAGGTTCGCGAATCATTGTAAGAGTAATGGATTGACGTTCATCGACAACTGATGGGATCCCTTCTATTGTTCTCCGAAACTGTGCCTCCGTGCTTCCACCTTGCCTAGTCAAACTCTTTCAGCTCTGTCTGTCAACATCTACCTTTCCTTCTTGCTGGAAGTTTGCCTACATTCAACCTGTTCCTAAAAAGGGTGACCGTTCTAATCCTACAAACTACCGACCTATTGCTTTAATTTCCTGCCTATCTAAAGTTTTTGAATCTATCCTCAACAGGAAGATTCTTAAACATCTATCACTTCACAACTTTCTATCTGATCGCCAGTACGGGTTCCGTCAAGGCCGCTCTACTGTTGATCTTCTAGCTTTCCTTGCTGAGTCTTGGTCATCCTCTTTTAGAGATTTTGGTGAAACTTTTGCTGTTGCCTTGGACATATCAAAAGCTTTTGATAGAGTCTGGCACAAAGCTTTGATTTCCAAACTACCCTCCTACGGCTTCTATCCTTCTATCTGTAACTTCATCTCAAGTTTCCTTTCTGACCGTTCTATTGCTGCTGTGGTAGACGGTCACTGTTCTTCTCCTAAATCTATTAACAATGGTGTTCCTCAGGGTTCTGTCCTGTCACCCACTCTCTTCTTATTATTCATTAATGATCTTCTAAACCAAACTTCTTGTCCTATCCACTCCTACGCTGATGATACCACCCTGCACTTCACGTCTTTTCATAGACGTCCAACCCTTCAGGAGGTAAACATTTCACGCAGGGAAGCCACAGAACGCTTGACTTCTGATCTTTCTAAAATTTCTGATTGGGGCAGAGCAAACTTGGTATTTATTGTTCAATGCCTCAAAAACTCAATTCCTCCATCTATCAACTCGACACAACCTTCCAGACAACTATCCCCTCTTCTTCAATGACACTCAACTGTCCCCCTCTTTTACACTGAACATCCTCGGTCTGTCCTTTACTTATAATCTGAACTGGAAACTTCACATCTCATCTCTAGCTAAAACAGCTTCTATGAAGTTAGGTGTTCTGAGGCGTCTCCGCCAGTTTTTCTCACCCCCCCAGCTGCTAACTCTGTACAAGGGCCTTATCCGTCCATGTATGGAATATACTTCACATAACTGTGGGGATTTCACTCATACTGCTCTTCTAGACAGGGTGGAATCAAAAGCTTTTCGTCTCATCAACTCCTCTCCTCTAACTGACTGTTTTCAGCCTCTCTCTCACCGCCGCAATGTTGCATCTCTAGCTGTCTTCTACCGCTATTTTCATGCTAACTGCTCTTCTGATCTCGCTAACTGCATGCCTCCCCTCCTCCCGCGGCCTCGCTGCACAAGACCTTCTTTCTCTCACCCCTATTCTGTCCACCTCTCTAACGCAAGAGTTAACCAGTATTCTCAGTCATTCATCCCTTTCTCTGGTAAACTCTGGAACTCCCTGCCTGCTTCTGTATTTCCAACTTCCTATGACTTGAATTCCTTCAAGAGGGAGGTTTCAAGACACTTATTCATCAATTTTTGACTACTGCTTTGACCATTTTATGGGACTGGTATTTTAGTGGCATTTTTTTTATTGGATTTTTGTTGCCCTTGGCCAGTGTCCTTCCTACATAAAAAAAAAAAAAACTGGGACCTTTTCTATGGTAGGGACACCTTGTATGCCAGGGATGGAGTACATTTATCACGCCAGGGTGTTCGTGTTTTGGCCGAAACACTCGAACGGGAGGTAACTGCACTCCAGCGCTTTTTTCTTTAGTCGGGAGGGAAGATGGGGTTGTGAGGAGAAGGTGAAGGGCAAATTAGTTAAATCTAAAAAGGTAGCTAGCACAGGGAAGGTGAGATATAGCCAAGTGTTTACTACACAAACTGTAGAAGTATTCAGAATAAAATAGACTTGCTTAGAGGAATAGCGTGTGTAGAAAAATTTGATATCATTGCTTTAACTGAAACTTGGTTAGATATGTCAGGAAAAGTATTTAATCCAGAGGTTAAGATAGATGGTTATATAATGTTTTATAAAGATAGGGAAAACAGGAGAAGAGGAGGCGTCGCGTTATACGTTAGGGACACATTACATTGTTGTATTAACAGTAGAATTAAAACAGATAACGAAACAGAATCGATATGGGTAGTTATTAAGGAAGGATCGCAGTCAGTAGTACTGGGGGTAGTGTACAGACCACCGACCAGTACAAAGGAAATTAACACCTCTCTGTGGCAGGAAATAAACAGAGCAGGCAGGTACAGTCAAGTATGTGTGGTAGGAGATTTTAATTTTAGGAATATCGACTGGAGTCTGATGGTGGGTAACAAGAAAGCAGAGGAATTTCTTAAGATAATTCAGGATAATTTTTTAAAACAGATAGTCGTAGAACCCACAAGGGGGAATAATATTCTAGATTTAATTCTTACTAACAGGGAGGAAGCAGTCACGCAGGTAGAGGTTGGAGGACAGCTAAGTAACAGTGACCATACGGAAATTAGGTACAATTTAGAATGGGAAGTAACTTTTAGAAGCAAAAACACTAGTAAAATACCTGATTTTAGGAGAGCAGATTTTGAGGAATTAAAAAGGTACCTCCAAGGAGTGGACTGGCAACGGATGCAGGGTGAGGTCAGGTCAGGGACGGAGTTGAGAGAAATAAGGCAGGAAGAGAGAGGTGGGGTGAGGCATGAGGGCGTAGGACAAGAGGGTGGAAGATGTGTCCGGAAGGGGCGGAGGAGAGAGGGAGGGGGAGACAGGTGTGAGTATGTTGGAATGTCAGGTCATGCTGAAATGAGAGAGGTGAGATCGAGGCGAGTAGATGAGGGAGTGGAGAGGATGGTAGGGGCCGAGATGAGGGAATTAGGTGAGGTAAATGTAGATGAATTGTATAAATATTTCGTAGATAAAGTTCATACAGGTCAGTTAGCAAATATCCCGTATAGGGCAAAAAGATAACAGAAAAATTACCCTAAATGGATGACTGCTAGGTTAAAGTATTATATAGGGCGGAAGAGATGTATACATAAGAAATTAAGGGCAGGTGAAGAAGTTTTAAGGTCAAAATATGATGAATTAGTTAGAACAGTCAAGAAGTTAACGAGGAAAGCTAAGAACAATTATGAATTAAAGGTAGCTAGCCAGGCGAAGACGGACCCAAAGTGATTTTATCAGGTATACAGGACGAAGAATAAGGATACTATAGGTCCATTAAAGGCAGCTGGTTAGTTCTGGGGAGGAGATTAGTAAACTTCTGAATTTTTTAACTGTCTTCACCCAGGAAAACATGCAGGATATGCCAGATAGTGAACAGGTATTTAGAGCAGATGAGAATGAGAAGCTGACAGATATTTCCATAACTAGGGAGATAGTGGAACAGGAGATAAAAAAGGCTAAAAAAGTTCAAGACACCAGGACCTGATGAAATATATCCCAGAGTACTTAAGGAATGCAGAGATTATTAGTGAGCCGTTAGTTTCTGTCTTTAGGAAATCACTGGAGTCGGGTGAGATACCAGTAATGTGGAGGCAGGCTAATATAGTACCCATCTTTAAGAAAGGAGATAAAATTTTAGCGTCTAACTATAGACCTGTCAGCTTAACTTCACTTGTAGGTAAAATATTAGTCAATAATAGCGAGGAACATTAGGGAACATTTAGACAAACATAACTTGATAAATCAGTCACAGCATGGCTTTACGAAGGGGAAGTCTTGCCTGACAAACTTGTTAAGTTTTTACAGTAAAGTGTACGAGGCAGTAGATAATGGTGATAGTTATGATATCTTATATCTGGACTTTAGTAAAGCATTTGACAAAGTACCCCATCAAAGGCTCCTGAGAAAGGTTAGGGCATACGGAATAGATGGGAAGGTGTTAGGCTGGATAGGGTCATGGCTTAGTGGCAGACGACAAAGAGTTGTAATAAACGACTCGAAATTTGAGTGGGGTCATGTAATTAGTGGAGTGCCACAGGGATCATTATTAGGCCCATTGTTATTTTTAATATATATCAATGACTTGGATAGTGGAATTAGTAGTGATGTTAGTAAATTTGCGGATGACACAAAGATAGGTAGATTAATTAGGTCAGAATCGGATGCCATCGCCTTGCAGGCAGATTTAGATAGAATGAATGAATGGACGGATAGATGGCAAATCCAATTAATATCAATAAATGCAAAGTGCTTTGCGTAGGTAGAGGAAACCCACACAATAGGTGCACATTAAACAACCAAACTGTGGTAGGTACAGGGTACGAGAAAGAGTTAGGAATTATAGTTAGCTCTAAACTCCGTCTAGGGAAACAATGCATAGAAGCCAGAAACAGGGTACTAGGATTAATTTTTAGGAGTGTTAAAAGTAGAAGGCCGGAAGTAATATTAAAGTTATACTTGGCGCTGGTCAGACCTCATCTAGACTACGCTGTGCAGTTCTGGTCCCCACATTACAGGAAAGATATAGGTCTATTAGAATCAGTACAGAGGAGAATGACTAAAAGGATACAGGGGATGAGGAGTATTCCTTACGAAGCGAGATTGAAGTTGTTAAATTTACATTCTTTAGAAAGACGTAGGTTAAGAGGGGACCTGATAGAAGTCTTTAAGTGGCATAAGGGTTATAACAAGGGGGATGTAAGCAAAATTCTTAGGATCAGCAACCAGGGTAGAACAAGAAATAACGGGTTCAAGCTTGAAAAATGTAGGTTTAGGAAGGAGATAGGAAAAAATTGGTTCTCAAATAGAGTGGTAGATGAGTGGAACGGACTCAGTAGTCATGTTGTTAGTGCTAAGACATTCGAGAGCTTTAAGAGAAGATTAGATAGGTTTATGGCTGGGGATAATAGATGGAAATAGGTAGGTATATTTCATACAGGGACTGCCACGTGTAAGCCACGTGTAATTTCTGATTGGGGCAGAGCAAACTTGGTATTGTTCAATGCCTCAAAAACTCAGTTCCTCCATCTTTCAACTCGACACAGTCTTCCAGACAACTGTCTCCTATTCTTCACTGACACTCAACTGTCCTCCTCTTCTACAATGAACATCCTCGGTCTGTCATTTTCTTATAAAGTGGAAACTTCACATCTCATCTCTAACTAAAACAGCTTCTATGAAGTTAGGCGTTCTGAGACGTCTCCGCCAGTTTTTCTCACTCTCCCCAGCTGCTAACTCTGTACAAGGGCCTTATCCGTCCATGTATGGAGTATGCTTCACATGTCTGGGGGGTTTCCACTCAATACCGCTCTTTTAGACAGTGTGGAATCAAAATTTTTTCGTCTCATCAACTTCTCTCCTCTAACTGACTGTCTTCAGTCTCTTTCTCATCGCCGCAATGTTGCATCTCTAGCTATCTTCTACCCCTATTTTCATGCTAACTGCTCCTCTGATCTTGCGAACTTCATGCATCCCCTCCTCCCGCGGCCTCGTTGCACTAGACTTTCTTCTTTCTCTCACCCCTATTCTGTCCACCTCTCTAATGCAAGAGTTAACCAGCATTTTCAATCATTCATTCTTTTCTCTGGTAAACTCTGGAACTCGCTGTCTGCTTCTGTATTTCCACCTTCTTCTGACTTGAATTCCATCAAGAGGGGCGTTTCAAGGCACTTATCCATCAATTTTTGATTACCGCTTCGGACCTCAGTGGAGTCTACCGGTAGGGGCTACCGCTTCGGGGACCGGCATCTCAGTGGGCTTTTTTTTAATTGGATTTTTGTTGCCCTAGGCTGGTGTCCCTCCTACAATTAAAAAAAAAATGTGGATGTTAGTGATTGCCAATTAGTGTGGCTGGTTGACAGTCAGGCTGAGTGTAAAAGTTAGCAAAAAATTAAGTTAGAGTGAGTGAGTCAGCTTGAGTGTATGAATTAGCAAAAAATTAAGTTAGAGTGAGTAACAATAATACTGATAATTAATAAATAGAATGAGGCCGAGAATGAGAATGAAATTATTCGAGAGAGTGTGAAAGAGTGAGGAAGGAGAATAAATGCTATGGAATGAGTGAGAGGGAGAGAGCGAGGTATCACTCCCCTGTCCCTCTATCTTGGGCAGATAAAGGGAGAGGAGGTGACAAGAGGGAGTTTGAGACCAGATGAAAGAGGAAGGGAGAGGAAAGGAACAGGAGGAGGAAGGGACGCACTATAAACTAGACGGAGGGAGTGAATTCGTAACGAGGGAAGGAAAGCCCATGGGGCAAGGAAATGGAGGACGGGTGACGCAGGAGGATGAGAGTACGAAGAGAAAATATAGAATATAAATATAAGCAGGAATGGTAAGGAGTGAGTGAAGAATTAAAGGGAGAGAAGAATCTCTCTCCTACTTATTTTTCTCCTTCCTCCACCCACCCCATTCCCATTTCTACTTACCTCCATCTCCTTTCCCCCTGTACTCCCCTTCCCAATTATACCTTCTACATTCTTGAAATATATTGCATTTTTTTAATTATTTTTTTTTCTATTAATTTATTTATGTTTTCCTTTTTTTTCTTTCTCTTCTCACTGGAGTTTTGTGTCGTAGATACGACGCGCTTTGTATAACAGTGATGTGTAAAAATGATCCGCATCCCCGACCGCAACCGCGGATGTGGAGGTAAAAAGTCCGCATCTGCAACCGCATCTGCAACCGCATCTTTTAAGAAATACATATTCACCTCCGCATCCGCTTAGTCATAAAATTTAGTATCCGATGCATCACCGATATGAAGACTTCCGCAGCCGCTTGACTGGCTATAGTCGTTTTTTTTTTTTTTTTTTTTTTTGCGAACAAGAGAATATGCGCCAGAATAATTTGTTTAAATTTTTGTATCAGTCGTATCATTATTATCATTATTATTATTATTATTATTATTATTATTATTATTATCATCATCATCATCATCACTATATATATATTTCATTGTTCACTGTGTTTTCACGTGGTGAGTCAGTCATCATGCAGTCAGTTCATAGAGAGAGAACAGAGAGAGTTCAGATCAGAGAGAGAGAGTCAAGCATCGTCACGTCCGTCGTAGTCTGTGTCTCGATATCGCGCGTGTACATCTCTATTCATCATTAAATCACGAAAGTACATGTCTGTTGTGTTACCTTCACTCGCACAATCAACCATAATCTAAACCACTATCCACGTATCTCTACGCTACCAGTATTCATCGGAAAATCAACGAGCCACCATCATCTATCCTGCCACTGTCATCTCCAGCAACATCTAGTAAGTCAATCAATCAGTGAACAAGTGCCAGTGAAATCCATTTGGACTAATGGTGACAGCCGTCTAGTACAAAGAGGACAAACATTCGAAACAAGTGGTGGCTAACAATCCGAAAGAGTGGTGGCTAACAGTCCTGAATAATTTGGAAACTAAAGCATTTTTTTTCTCTTTGAATTTCTGGATTATGATAAAATTAATAGTGAGCATGTAACCAGTAGTAAGTGCATGATTGACTGGATATAAAGTATTTTAGTTTTATTTCTTTGAACGAGAGATTTCACTATGAGAAATATTTAATTTGTTTTTCCATCACAGCTATGTTTTTCCTTATATGTACGCACTCTTTTTTGAAGATTTTTTTTTTCATTATTTGGAGTTTCTGATTTAAACAGTAGTCTATATTCACACAAATGTGTTTCTGCCTGCTATTATATTTGTAATTACTGTATAAAGTTGTGATTTAAGGTAATCTAGGGTAATTCGTGCAAACATTTGAAATGTGCGAGGCTCAGTAAAGTGAGAGCAAGAAAGGATGATGGGATGTCAACAAAATTGGTTTAAGGAAGACTAGAAAAGGAAAGATAACATGGTCTGACCGCCACCAGCTTTGGCTTTCCTCTCCCTTCAATGACCATTCTGGTGAACTAGCCTTTAATTTTGCTTTACTAGACGACCTAAAACAACTGGTGCAACACCTTACTCGTATTACTGACCGTCTTAAAGATACCCGCAACATTCTTGACCTTTTCCTCACCTCTAATCTTTATCCTATCACCCTATCTTCTCTGTTGGGTTCCTCTGATCACAACCTCATATCTTTATCTTGTCCTATCGCTCAAACCCCTTCTCAGGGTCCCCAAAGGAGGAGGTACCTCTGGAGTTTTGTCTCTGCTAATTGGAGGAACCTGAAAAGGTATTATCCTGATTTACCATGGAATGACTACTGTTTCCGTGTCAGAAATCCTTCTCTGTGTGCTGAGCGCATAACAGAGATGACAATGTGTGGCATGGTATTTTTCTTGCCCTAAACCTTATAACCTTGTTTTAACACAGCCTGTTTTCGTGCCATAGAGAGGTGACCCACGAAGGGTACTTGAGCCTTCCATCACCTGAATCTCATGCAATTTATATTTATAACCGGAACAATGCCACGTATGTTCTCCAACTAACCAAAAACTCTTTTAAGATCTAATTCCCCTCATTTTTTCTGTCAGCCAACCAAAAAAAAAAAAAAAAACTATAATAACTTTGCTTCATCTTTTTTTTTTTTCTTTATTTCAACCTGATGGCACCATTACCATTTGATCTATATCTAAAGCTGAACTCTTGGTTCAAACTTTGCTAAAAACATTGATGTCCTCCATGCTCTCGCTGGCCTTAACCGTCGGGAAGTTTATGGACCTGATGTCACCCACTCTCTTTCTATTATTCATCAATGATCTAAACCAAACTTCTTGTCCTTTCTACTACACTACGTCTTCTCATAGACGTCCAACCCTTCAGGAAGTAAACAATTCATGCAATGAAGCCACAGAAAGCCCGACTTCTGATCTCTCTAAAATTTCTGATTGGGGCAGAAATGTCCAATGCCTCAAAAATTAAATTCCTTCATCTATCAACTCGACAGTCTTCCAGATAACTATCCCCTCTTCTTCAGTGACACTCATCTGCCCCATCTCCTATACTGAACATCCTCAGCATGTCCTTTACTTGTGATCCTGCTTGAAACCTTCACATCTCATATCTAGCTAAAACAGCTTATATGAAGTTAGGTGTTCTGAGTCGTCTCTGATAGTTTTTCTTATCTCTCCCCGTCCCCCAGTTGGTAACTGTACAGGGGCCGCATCTGTCCATGTATGGAGTATGTTTCACACGTATTGGGGGGTTCCACTCATACTACTATTTTAGACAGGATGGAATCAAAACTTTTTCGTCTTAACTCCTCTCCTTTGAGAGGAGCTGCCATGCAGCCTCTTTCTCATCTCAGTAATGTTGCATCTCTTGCTATCGTCTACCGCTATTTTCACGCTATCTACTCTTGATGTTGTTAACTGCATGGCTCCCCTTTTTTCCACGGTCTCGCTGCACAAGACTCTTCTTTCTCTCATCCTATTCTGTCCACACATTTAATGCAAAAGTTAACCAGTATCCTCGATCGTTCATTCCTTCCTCTGGTAAACTTTGGAACTTCATGCCTGTTTCTGTATGTCCTTCGTATGATTTGAACTCTTTCAAGAGGCGAGTTTGAAAACACTTATCCTCCATTATTTGATTTTTTTTATTTGGAATCTCTATGGGAACTGGCATCAAGTGGGCTTTTTTTAAACAAGATTTTTTTTTTTTTTGCGGCCCTCTTACAAAAAAGAAAAGGGTTTGTCAATAAAGAGGTGATGCAGAGAATGTGGAAGGTATTTCTAAACATTGGAAAAGCTAAATTGGCTAAATAGTTGATTTGGCAATATGAGAAGAGATATAGTAGTGTGACAGGACACAAAAGATTCAAGTGAGGAAAGAACCATAAGGAAGCTTTATATAAGATAAATAACCGAGGGGTCCTCTAGCGCACGAGTTGTAATCGTGGCAGAGGCCTGGCTGAGGGCAAGAAGGGCATCCACTCGCGGTAACGGTTCCCAAAGTCCTTCGTTGGGAAGCACCGTCCTAACCCAGATAATTTAGGGAAAACCGGACGTAAAAAAAAAAAAAAAAAAACAACTTTGTGGCATGATGGATTTGTCTGAAGATACGAATCCACCGTCCCAGATTCGAATAATGGCCACGGCAGTTGCCACACATTCATCCTAGCTGTTACTATTCTGCACTTTTCCGGGTCTTTTCATAGAAGTCTAAATCTTCAGGAACTAATCAATTCATGCAATGCTCTTCTTGACACGATGGAATCAAAAGGATCTCGTCTGATCAACGCTGACTGTCTTTAACCTCTCTACCATCACCGCAGTGTTGTATCTCTTGTTATCTTCTACTGCTACTTTCACGCTAACTGCTCTTCTGATCGTGCTTACTGCATGCCTCCCCTCCTACAGCGGCGTCGCTGCACACGATTTCTTACTTTCTCTCACTCCTATTCTGTCCACCTCTCTAATGCAAGAGTTAACCAGTATTCTCCATCATTAATCCCTTTCTCTCATAAACTCGGGAATTGCCTAGCTGCTTCTGTATTTCCTCCTTCCTATGACTTGAACTCTTTCAAGGAGGTTTTTATCTCCAATTCTGGATGATGCTCTTGACCTCTCTTTGGGGACTGGCACTTACAGTGGGGTGTTTCTTTTTCTTCTTTCTTTCTTTTGTTGCCCTTGACCAGTGACCCTATTACATGAAAAAAAAAGAAGTTTTGTAGAAGAATACGACTATCGCAATATTCAAATCCATCTAAAGTTTGCATCAGATAATGATCTTGGAATATTATATCAATGTTAGGACTCTTATAAAATAATGAATACTGGTTCGGAAAGATGAACAAGATTTTGTGTTTCTTAGTTATTCATTTCATTAGTTGTGTGACTGGGAATGGCAGTCAGTCATCATGTTATAATTAATATTTAGATCTTAGAGGTATTGTGCTCTTTTTTAATATTATAGAGCTGTCTTTCAATATTATAGTGGTACCTTTCAATATTATAGTGGTGTCTTTCAATATTATAGTGACATCTTTCAATATTATAGTGCTGTCTTTTAATATTACCAAAATCACTGTTTTTATCACTACCAATATTTCTACCAATACTGTTAATGCTGGTGCTACTGGCGCTAGTACAAGTATTACTGCCATTACTACTACTGCTACTACTACTATTGACTAATGATTACCACGGTTGAGGATATTACTCTCACTACTGTTACCATTAGAATGATTTCTACCATTACTGTTGGTCTCTAATACAAGTATTACCATAATCAATGTTACTTGCACTACTACTACTACTACTACTACTACTACTACTACTACCGGTAAAACGCCTGGAAGGCGATTGACGAGCGAAGCTGTCAGTAATACAATAGTGGAGAGAGAGAGAGAGAGAGAGAGAGAGAGAGAGAGAGAGAGAGAGAGAGAGAGAGAATCAATGAAATATTTTGGGTTTTATGGAAATAGCCTAGCCTACAAATTTTTAAGACAGTGATTATTTATTTATCAGCAAAAATATGATGCTCTCCTTTTTTTAATCATGATCTATCCATTGAAAGGATTAACAAATAAATTAATGAACTGAATTAATACAAACCTAGACTAACGGAAGCAGGCCTAGCTCTCTGTTGGGAAATGGTAATGTTATTTCAATATCATTTAATATTTCCATACACCCTATGCGTATGTGAGGATTATTACAGTTTTCAACCAAGGAGACATAGTAGATGAAATAAAAGTGATAGGTAGTGAAGTTTTTTTTATGAACTGATGGAGTGAATTCAATTCACGCCGCCATCCAAATTATTAAATTTTATCATATTACTTTATAGTGTCGTTATTGGCCGAGTTTACCTTGAATGGGATCACGTTTTCTTAGTGTCCCCCCGTGTTCCGGTTACCTGCCATTCGGGCATTATCTTTATTATTGGTTATAAGTAGTGTAAAGCTTATTTACCCATTTTATATCATGTAGTATTATTCTCTTCATAATTTAAGTTCTCTATATCTTTGTATGTATAAGGGAGGAAGTATAATTGAGGTGGAAATATGTTGAAACGAGGGGAGCTTGAGTGGGCAACAACACATTTCAAAGAAGGGAAGGCAGAGCGCCTTAGGTCGTGAGGTATATCGGAGGGAAGGCGTTTCTCATGGAAGATTCTTGGTGTGGATTGGTGATGGAGTGGTGTGTGGAGGTATTAGTGGTGTAGCGGTATAACCTTGATATCCAGGATCAGGTTAATGAGTCTTTTGTGGTACCAAGAGCTCTTGTCCGCTGAAATTCGGTTGTCCAGTTGTGCCGGTGACGCTGTTCGAAGGGCTCATAGGACAAACTGGCAGCCATTTTGTGAGTGGAGGTTGTGGTGTTGACCTTGGAAGCTGGTGTTGTGGTGTGTTGGTGATTTTGGGGATGATGTTATGGTGTTATGGGTAATCTTTGGTGATGATGGTGATCTGTGAGGCTTGAGGACGTGAAATACGGGAATTATTTCCTGGGGACGCGGTAATGGCGTCTGAGTAAATTCCTGCGGTTGAGGGGAATATATCTGACTGGTGGAGGTGTAAACGGGTTCTGGTGTTGTGTGAAGTGACGAGAACGTCATGTAGTAACGTGTACTACCTCATATTGTTTGTGAATTATTAGTAGTATTAATATATGTGCTTGTAACATAAAATAATCGTGTTTTCTACTCCCCCAACATTGATCTGGTATTAGAGGTGATTCCAGGTGCACTGTGTCAAGGTAAAGGTAGAGTAAGAGGGTGTAATTCTGGCGATTTCGGATAGGTCGGGTAGGCACTCGAAGCCTTTAAAAATCCAGACCTTTAAAACTTTCCGGGATCAGTGTAACGCCCACTTTTTTGGAAAGATAACCGGGATCGTACGATCGTAGGTAAGTAAGCGATCGTGACAATAGCCAACAAAATGTATTGTTAAATAATTTTAATATACAATTTGTAAAATACGAGTAAAACAAATACAAGAAGATAAGAACTTGTGATATTTGCAAGAAATAAATGCACTGGTAAGCTCCATTGGGAAGGCCCAGCAGCTCCCAAGTCAGCGTTACGAAAGGTTCCAATTTCGGGTAAGGATAAAATTAAACCGCAAAAAAAAAAAAAAAAAAAAAGTGTGAAATCGGATTTGTTGTTGGTGGCGGACATCACCACTCAGCGTCTTTAAAAAAGATCCTTCAGGACACTCTTTTTATTCTCTGAAGAATCTTTAAGCGTTGGCTGAGATCCGTTGGCTACCATACCACATCACACAATTTATCTTTTAATATATCAGTTCTTTTTACTTGCTTATTGGAATTCAAGTATTAGGTATGGGTTTATTTAGGTTATGAAACCATTCAGTACTGCGAATGGTTCGAGTTTTAAGATAATAGGACACTAATTTAACCTTGCATTACCTAACCTAAATGATATGTAGCAATACTTGACCTAACATTACCTAATCTAACCTACACGGCATGCCAACTACTGCTGCTATCGATTGGTGTCGGCTGAAGACATCTGTGCGTTGCCGTGGCTGGGAGTGAATGCGTCACATGTCTGGCAGTAAAAACGAGGCTGCGCGCGCTCTAGGTCACTTAAAACTAGCTGGTCACTTGAACCTACTACACCGGACCGCTCACAAAATGAAACAACAACCTCCTTAGTAAACTTCGCTTCGCTCGTAACTATTATTACTACTACTACTACTACTACTACTACTACTACTACTACTACTACTACTACTACTGTCTGACTAATTACTATCACTTGGGAACTGCGGGAAAAAAAAAATAAAAATAAAGGAGAGCATGAAAGAAAGAGATGGATGACTGATGGGATCCAGGAGAAGACTGAGGAAAGGTGACTTCTGATAGAGGATCAGGAAAGATACAGGGAGATGGACAGAAATTTAAAAGAATATGTAAAGAGAGCAAATGGTAACGGAAAGATGTCAGGAGGTAGAGCAATTACAACCAGTAACTTCAAAACACATGTATGAAGAAAATTAGATAAGTAACAGGAAGCAGAAGACCAACAAAAAGCTCATCCCTAAAGGATGCCCAAGGCAACGATATGATGGAAAAAGCAGACGTTCTCAAGCTATAGGAAGAATATATAATAATGCTGTACCACGATATAAGAGGAAGTAAACCAATATTAGAAAATCCATATAGACCAGTAATCTTGAAGGAAGAAGTAAAAAAAAAAGGCAATGAAGAATATGAAGCATGAAAAGGGTGCTGGGGAGGATGGGATGTCAGTGAAGATGCTGGAACCACTTAAGGACTTTGGAGTAGGTAACAAGATTATTCAACTTAGTGTACATACAAGGTAAAAAAAAATAAATAAAAAAAGTAGACAAAAACAAAAACAAAAACAATGTATATACAACAGAAGATGCGTGAATTAATTCCAAAGAAGGAATAATCATTTGAATGTGACAGAGAACAGTAAGTATTATGACATGTAGGAAAAAGTAATAAATCAATAAAATAAAATAAAATAAAATAAATAAAATAAAATAAATATATAAATAAATAAAAATAATAATACTTTTGCTGAAATAAAAAGTACGTTGATGGATCACGATCGTATAATTGAAGTTCCTGATGACCATCCGCAAAGAAGACAGCGCAGAGATAAATATTAACGACTGGAAAAATCTTTAGTTTTGAAATTCTTTTTACAATTTCGTTCCAGTTACAAATCTGACGGCAAAATAATCAACAGAGCTTAAGTGTTTATTTTGAAGGGAAAAATAATATCACAATACTACTAACTAATTAAAGCATTTGTCTTCATTAAGCGGCCATAAGAAAAAATAAATAAATAAATACAAATAAACACGTAACAAAATAACACACAAGACTAATAAAAAAAAAAAAAAATAGAAAGAAAAAAAAAAAACGAGATCACGAAGTGAATAGCCTCAGATATAGAGACTGTACAATACATTGTGGGAGAGAAAACTTTCTGTGCGATCCTTAAATCTCACGTCGCTTGTAATATTTCATAACGAAGTGATGAGAGCCTTTTCTGAGCCACAAAAATCAAGACACCAAGTCGGCGAAACAATTCGGAGAAACTTCCAATGCTAATCTGAACTAAACTGAGGAGACTAAAAGGGATTGCAACGTGTTTCTATTAATGCCTCGCGAACAGGACATAAGCTTTTAAGTAAACAACCAGTATCACTACGCCGAATGGGACTCTAAGGAGAGAGAGAGAGAGAGAGAGAGAGAGAGAGAGAGAGAGAGAGAGAGAGAGAGAGAGAGAGAGAGAATTTTTCTTTTTTCCCTCTTCATCTGGAGACATGTATGAACAGAAAAAAAAAAAATGGAATCTGGAGATGAGAAATCATGCAGTGAAGCATTAACACTCACTTTCTTCAGAGACTACTCGTATCTAACAAGAAAGACAACTGGGGCGTTAGCAGTAGTGGAAAACACTTGCAGACTGATCCGCTGATCTCATTTTACACACACACACACACACACACACACACACACACACACACACACACACACACACACGCACACACAAAAAAAAAAAAAAAAAAAAATCTTTACGCTATTTGTGCCTTGTTTTTGCCAATATAAACAACAAATAGAATATTATGAATATTTTTAGCCACCATTATCAAGTAGAGAGGAAGAAATATGGCAAAATGAACTACATACTAGGCACACCATCGAGATGTATTGTCACCTTGTGACGAATACTATTTTTTCTTCTCTGTACGAGTATTTAAGTTTAGTTTATCCATTTAAGATATACACTTAACATAAGTGTAGAAAAATTTTGGTATATATATAAATAATGAAAAAAAAAAAATACCAAATCTTAATAGGACACTGGTGAAGATTGTCTGTTGACATCGTGTCTCTCAACGTCTTCTCTGAGCTGCCACTTGTCTATTTATATCTTGGAGGAAGAATAAAGGAAGAACGTATCCTTCCTCCAAGATTTATATCGTGTCCCTCAGGTCCCAACGTCTTCCCTGAGTTACTGCAATATCTTCCTTGGAAATACAACCCATCCTTTCACACCTTAGTTCTTTTTTTCGCGATACTTTCGTGTAATCAACCACAAAACATGTATGGTTTTACATCATTGCAATCTCATATATCCCGCTTCAGGGTTTATTTATTTATCTATTTATTTATTTGTTTATTTATTTATTTATGTGTGTGTGTGTGTGTGTGTGTGTGTGTGTGTGTGTGATTTGGAGAAGGCGGTGTGTCTGGTATCAGGTACTTTCGTCTTGTCACGGTTTCGGCCGTCTCAGTATCCCAACACCACAAATAATTACTTGCTCGATTAGTTTTCGGTATTTGTCAGGTAAAACATTAGTCCCTGTAGAAACCACTGTAAAAATGTTATTAACTAAATGTGTGGCAGGAAACTAGAAATCAAGTGAAAACATTGAGAGCCTAGTTGCGATTATCTATCTTATAATAACTATTCTGCATTAGGTGCATCACCATATCCTGTGGATTTTGCCAACATAAACACTTAGGATTAATGTTCTGTAGGATGCAGGTACAGAACATCAAGGTGTATGACGAGAGGCGATTTTAGAATGTGCATCTTCATAGAACTATGGGAGTCTTCCATTACAACAGTTGGCGAACATCGGCAACTCAGCCCATTGCGAACGTTCCATTTGTCTAAGAAAAAATCTAACAAGAAAATGTTTAAGAAAAATTTATCTTCCTCCTCCTATGCTTTCTCAGCATCAAGTTCCACAGGAATAACTAACATAGAGAGCACTGGAAAATGAGAGGAGCGAGGAATAAAAAGGCGTCACACACACACACACACACACACACACACACACACACACACACACACACACACACTTTTCTCTTACACATAATAAAACCACTTATGCGAACTCGGAAGACGACATAATTTGTCTCCCTAAGGGGGATACGAGGGATGACGTTCCATCTTCCACACTAAATTACTAGGAACAAAAGTTTATGATTTTTAAGCATATGAAAGCTTGAGTTTTTTTTTTGTGATTTCACGACATATAGTCCCAGGCAAAGGCGGAATATGATCAGGTTTACGAGAGGTTACTCCTATATATTATTGCTGTGGTTCCCAAACTTGGTATAAATTATGCGCTGGCGGTAATATAACAAACTGGGGGGGAGGAGAGAGGTAATGGAGGATTCCGGAAATCAAGGAAACACTGCACTACCTGGCATTAGGATTAAATTAACTTGGTCTTATTATGTAAAATTATATAGTTAAGTAAATAATTAAACCGAATAACAATAAATATCAAAAATTAATATGCAGTGTTAGAAAAGAAAAAATATGTATCCCCTATATATATGAACTCTCTAGTCACTAATGATATACTGAAACAGGGCTTACTGGATGTTATCACTGCGTCCTTAAATACAACACTGGAATAAAATTCTTGCTCTTCTCACAAAATACACAAAGTGACCCCCCATAAAACCATTACAACAAGCGAATGGGAAAGGTGCACAGGGAATTCCAAATCCGATATTCAGGCGACGGACTGACGGCTGGCAACGGCAATTCAGAGGCTCTCGTGACGTGAATCGAAACATTTTATTGGAATCCCAGCCTCAATGAGCCTCCTGAGGAATGCACGAGTTGTAAAAAAAAATGGCTTTCTTCCGTGTATACAGAGAGAGAGAGAGAGAGAGAGAGAGAGAGAGAGAGAGAGAGAGAGAGAGAGAGAGAGAGAGAGAGAGAGAGAGAGAGAGAGAGAGAGAGAATCAACTTTCAGTATTACGTATGCAAAGGTATATATATATATATATATATATATATATATATATATATATATATATATATATATATATATATATATATATATATATATATATGTGTGTGTGTGTGTGTGTGTGTGTGTGTGTGTGTGTGTGTGTGTGTGTGTGTGTGTTAGTTTAGGATTTATTAGTTTTTTTTCTTTTTTATTTATTAGTTTGTTTCCGTTTCGAACATTTCGTATGTCTAATGACTACTGGTAAAGACGTCAAGAACATTATTATCGCCAATTAGTGGAATGGATGGAACTGCACGTTTGAAGCTAGTTGGGAATTCCTATCTTTGTGGTTAAAAGTGCCAGCCTGGCATCACTTGCAACATTCAAGCGAGTTTCTAATATATATAGTTATTCAGATTAACTTTACTACTTGATTATAATAGGTTTATTTTACAACTTTACATACTGAAATTATGTTAACAGTAATCCTAATGCTACATATCACAATGTTTCCTTGATTTCCAAAATTCTTCACTAGTCTTTTGTGTTACCATTCAGTTACCCTGGAAAATTGTTATATCCTCGGGGGTAACTTGCCCTCAGCTTGGAACCACTAACCTAAACCCAATACTGCCTTCTTGAATCCTTATGTGACTGCAGGAGTGGCAAATGTCTGACGAGTACTTTTTGCTTATAAAGAAGACACAAATATCCATACACTCTCTCTCTCTCTCTCTCTCTCTCTCTCTCTCTCTCTCTCTCTCTCTCTCTCTCTCTCTCTCTCTCTCTCTCTCTCTCTCTCTCTCTCTCTCCAGTAGACTTCCTTTTCCCCTTCACCACATACATGAGAAAATCTATATGGTATGTGCTTCTCTGAAACTTTTTTTTAAGCTGAAATTTTCAAGTACCCCTATGTCAGCCGTCTTGCAGGGGCCAGTGTTAGTGCACGGCGATCTAACATCTTTCGTCTTTACTCTAACAGTTGCTGATTACTTTCTGCACACCCTTCACCTCTGGGACTTGCTAATCCTGACGGGATGTACTCATATGTGTGTGTGTGTGTGTGTGTGTGTGTGTGTGTGTGATAATCATGTTAATGGTAATAGTTTCATTAAAGTCATTGTTGAATTTAGACTACATATATCTACGACTATGTGTAATTACACTATATGTATGAAATTAGTAAATACACACACACACACACACACACACACACACACACACACACACACACACACACACACACACACACACACACACACATACACAGTCTAGAGGTGGGGAACCACTATCGCAATTCCTCTTTCACACAGTTTCACAAGCCCTACCCTCAACCTTCCCAAATAGCGGCTCCGCGAAACATTTGGAGAGAGAGAGAGAGAGAGAGAGAGAGAGAGAGAGAGAGAGAGAGAGAGAGAGAGAGAGAGAGAGAGAGAGAGAGATTCTATAAATCTGTAAGAAATTTATTTTCCATGAACACATGAGTTATGAACATAAAGCTTAATGCAGTATGGATAGATTTTTCCCTTTTTTTTCTAATTAGCTATGTATCTATTTTCTCTTTAACACTCACATAATAGTTTAGTTAGTAAGGGAGAGGGTGCTACTTCATGCATCTGTTGTCTATGACTAGAAAACGTATCATAAGAAAGTATCCACTACTACTTCCCTCTCCTAGCTTATTTCTGTTCCTGTACTAATTCTGGTGTACGAGCTGTAATCGATACCTACTTCACAATAAACATCTTTACTCTTTCTACATTTGTCACTTTTTCCAGCATCGGAGTTTGGCACATTGTCAAAATCAGGCATAGGAATATTGATCTGCATAAAGCGGCATCATTTGTCTGCTGACAAGAGCTTATTACCCACTAGAAGTCCTTCAGTTTCTTGTACTTTTCTTTCCTTTAATTTATTTCTAACATTGATTTATATCTCATAATGAAAGTCACATGTCATCTAAGAATTGAGTAATTCTAATACCACATGCACGAGGACTATGCCATCATAGAGATTATAATTTCTATCTATTATTAAATAGATGCAATAATTATTGCATCTATTTAATAAACAGTAAACAAAAACGTAGAAGGTTGGTATTTAATCTTACCGTAACATTCCTCACTTAACAATGAAAATTAAACACTCTATTTTATTATTTTTTTCGAACCACTTAGAGAATAATATGATCATAGTGCTCCTAAAATATCTGGTTAAGGTTATTCTGATTATTCAAGTATTCCGAGCCTTGTGTACTATAGGTGTCACTTTCTCGTCTATAACATTCTTCTGTCCTACGAAATATTTGCTGGTAGTGCCTATTATACGGTCGGTGGCGTTATTTTATACCGACGGCAATAATTCCGGTTCCCATTGTATGTTCTCACAAATAACCCCCAATAAACAATTGTATATGTGTGCGTGTGCGTGTGTGTGTAACTAAACGTACAGGAAGCATAACGAATAGATATCGGAAGTAGACGCGTGCATTGTTTCCCAGAAAAAAATTGCGTTGCATCCGAGATTTCAGTGTGAACAGTGACCTAAACCTCTCGTCGGACCACGGCCCCTTTACAGTGAACATGTTAGCCTTGGGTGAGCGGCCACGGTCCCTGGGTGTTCATGCCACGTTGTACGTAAGTGCCAACCAAAATCCACGGTTAAGCGGCCTTTAAAATTTGGCAATATCAATGCTGACAGCTTGATTGAGCAGCTTTCTCGTACAGATGTCCTTCAGTTAAATGATGATGTCAATACCAACCTAAATCAGTTATCTGATGCGTTATACGGTTGTACCAGTGCCAGTTAGGGCGTTGCAGCCAAACAGCAGGAGAATGGTGCGGAGACCAGGTGGGAGAGTTTCCTGTGATGCAGACTACATGCAAATGTGGTAAGCAATAGAATGGCGAGGGAAGTACAGAGATGAAGGTGATGCAGGCGTAGGTAATACGAGTCCTATCGATGAAGCACTGAAATATTATTTGAGAGGCTATATAATACAGTTGATGCTACCTTTGAATACCAATGCGTTACATACTAATGTAATACATATTGATATACCCATTCTTGATAATACTATAGAATTTGATAAAGTAGCGATGGAAATAAATAATTTAACAAGACAAGGCATGTGGAATACATAGACTAAGTCCAAGGGTTATTATGCCAGCTCTGTGGATTCAGTTTAAAGTGACTGTATTTAAGCAGATATTTTCTTGTGACACTTATCCCACATAATGGCAGTTGGCACGCATGGTGGCAGTGTTCAAGGAAGGAGATAGGGCACTGCCAAAGAATTACAGTGCAATCAGTATCATTAATGACCTCGCCAAACTGTATGACATGGTGCACGCCTCCCGTTTGAATGAATGGTTTGCTCCGTATTGCAAGCAGTCGCGGAGCCAGAAAGGGCCGAGGCTGTATGCATCATGTGGTGACTTTGAGAATGCCGATTGATTTAATTCCTAGGAGACGCCACAAGTCATTTAAATGTTTTGTAGATTTCTCAGTGGTATACGATCAGGTCCTCGTGGCAGACTGTTCCAGATGCTGCGTGAGTTGGGGTGCGGATCGCGAATATTAGCCTCACTCGTAGCGATGTATAAGCATATTACGCTCAGCGTCATTGGAACAGCGATGTTTACATCCACAGTTGGAGTAAGACAGGGATCACCAACGGTCTGTCTGCTATTTATAATTTTTGTAAATGAAATTATTAAGGTGTTAAAGGCTGACTGTGGCACGGAGAGGAGAGTGGCTGCATCTCCTCGTACTTATGGGAGACACAGTCATTCTTTCCACAACTCAACAGTGGAATGGAGCGCAAACTTGCCCTACTGAACAGCTACTATGTCAAACGGGATGGGAGTGAATAACAAGAAAGACCAAGTTCTTTGCGATACACGAGTCAGAGAGACTGCGAGCCGTTCCGTGTGAGCGACCTGGTCGTTGGTTGGTGTGACAGATTTGTTTACCTGGGCTGTCTGTTTACGAGTGACGGGACCTTATCGTCTGACATCGCAGCACATGCAAAGGGCAAAATGTGCCATATTCTTAAGTATGTATCCTTTCTTGAAAAATGTTAACGTACAGTTTTACGTGAAAAGCAATTATTCGAAGCTGCCCTATATGGGGTGTGAATCTTGGTTTAGTGAAGACCTGAGGCCGCCAGTTGAGAAACTGTATAACTGTGTGTGTGTGTGTGTGTGTGTGTGTGTGTGTGTGTGTGTGTGTGTGTGTGTGTAAAACAGTTTGGCTGGTGGTTTATTGAGGAAGAGAGCGACAAACATAATGCACCAAAACTTAATGCACACGTGACGTACTATGTGGTTGTGGTCGTGTCCATCTCCTTACCCTGCGACCCTTTGGTGGTTAAGTATCGCACACTCCAAGAAATAGAATCGACCGTGACGTCCCGTTTATCAGTCCACAAGTTTGCCGATCATTAACTAACCAGTAAAGGAGGATCAGCAATAGGGAGTTAACTGTGCACCAACCATAACCTGGCAGGACTCACTTGCAACAATGGTCCGTTCGTGCATTGGGAGTGATGCTAATAATTATATCACACGTCTAAATGTTTGTTGCCCAGTGTTTTTCAGAATCCGGTCATCTGGCACTAATGGAATAAACAATGGGGATGCGAGTGACAATGTGACGGTCAATGAAAAATACAGGGAAAAGAAGGATAAATGTTGGATGCAAGTCAAAGACGATGATAGTCTTAAGACAAAACAACAAAAACGATGATGATGATTATTACGGTGAAAATAGTAATAGTAGTAGTAGTAGTAGTAGTTGTAGTAAAAATAATAATAATAATAATAATAATAATAATAATCATCACCATCATCATCATCACCATCATCATCAACAACAACAGCAAGAGCAACAACAACAACAACAACAACAACAACAACAACAACAAATAAAAAAAAAAAGACCGGTGACACGAATAAACATAACTACTTAAGAATTATATCCATGTTGGATTGGGTTACTTAAGCACTTCTTGCTTTTATTTTGCCACGTCTCTACCGAAAATCTACAAAAGCAGCCGGCATAAGAGAGAGAATCAAGAACCTTTCTTTCCATTTCTTTCTTTCCTTCTTAATTTTCATTATTAGATATTAACTTGCTTTGCGAGAATTGTCACTTATAATTACTCTTAACTGGAAGATAGAAAGTCTTGTTCTAATACGTTGATGTATGTATACTGCATCATATGAAAACACACACACACACACACACACACACACACACACACACACACACACACACAGTGTCTGATACGTATAAATGCAGTCTTGGTAATCATTTAGTTTCATTTCATCAACAAAAATAAACTGTTGCAATCCATTGAACAAGAAGCGCCAGTAATTGCCCACTCTTAACTGAACTAAAATAAACGAGAACGATTAACAAAACATTCCTTTCGGAAGCCACCACCACCACCACCACCACCACTACCATCATCACTATTACCATTACCATCATCGCAACCTTTCTTTCTTGCTCACAGATGCTTTCCTAAGTGTTTATTAGTTCGCTCGCCCACACATCTACACATATTTGTACTCTAGGTGGTGGAGAATGGTACTACAGTGTGTGTGTATATATATATATATATATATATATATATATATATATATATATATATATATATATATATATATATATATATATATATATATATATCCTCCATCCTTTAATGGAATTTAGTGCTGAAAATTTTATGATGTTGGTAATAGTACTGGTTGTGGTGATGGTGGTGGTGGTGGTTGTGACGGCGACAGTAACATTAGAGGCAGTAATAAAGAGAGACGAAGGAATTATTATTTTTCTTGTCCTCTTTCCATGTACCTCACTTCCTACATAATTTCATCCTTATCTAATTTCCCTTCAATCCTTCATGACCCTTATTGGTTCTGTCAGAAGATTGCCACCTTAATGACCCTCCTCTTCTTACTTACCTTCCTGCTTGGATTCTAGCGGCCATTAATACCAAGATGCGGGAATTCTCTAATTTACGTGAAAAGATGCAGTAAAAACATGCAGATGGATCACATCGCTGCTGGCACGCGAATTTAAGGTCATTCCATTACGACGGTGAACAGTGTTTGCTACGTCACTCTTCTTAAGAGCATTGTGCCTCGGTAGACTTATGCCTTGATCACTTTATTTTAATCGATCGGTCATGCCTTAAATAAAATCTTCGCAGTTGCTTGCGTCGACATCTTTGCATCATCTCCGTTGTGTTGCTGGCGTGTGATGCATCTCACTAATGTTGAAACAGTGGTTGCAAACTTCACATTTATTTAAGAACGTTGAAACAGCGCTCGCAAACTTCACATTTAAGAACGTTGAAACAGTAGTCGCAAACTTCACATTTATTTAAGAACGTTGAAACAGTGGTCACAAACTTTACATTTAAGAACGCTGAAACAGTAGTCGCAAACTTAACATTTATTTAAGAACTTGCTCCATAGTTTATTCATTGTAATTATGTAATTTTCTGCCAATAATTACGAAATTTTCTGGCAATAATTTTTCACGATTATTTCAACCAAATCACTTCATGCTCTGCAAAATTTCATGAAAATTCTTGTCAGATATTACAAAGGTGAAATTAATTATCCTACGAACATCTTGCAGAACAGTGGAACAAGTTCATAAACCAGGGCTGATGTAGTCACCCGTGGAACGTTGTTCCGATGGTCTTGAGTTTGTACAGGAGAGTGCTACTGTTGTGAATGTTCGCTAAAGTTCAGTGAGGCGGGACGAGAGCGCCGTCTTGGCTCGTTGTCACTTACGAGTAGTGCTATCTGTGAGAGGCAGCATTGTTTTTCACTGTTGCTTCTTTAAATCTCTTAAGTACCGTTGAGATGATAGCGAAAGATTAACAACGTACGACAAGCATGTACTACATCTCTGACACACACACACACACACACACACACACTTGCATTGATAGACAGACAGACAGATAGATAGACAAAGATAAGTAGGCAAAGAGATAGATAGAGGGGCATAGAGGAATAAATATAAGAATTCAGATACTATAAACTGTAAGTATAATGTTTTCGGTAAGATCCTGCATTCATGTTGGTGTGTCATTTAATGATGCGCACTACTTATTCACATCAGTTTGAAATCAAGTTGCGTACTTCTACGTAGACTACTTGACAAATGAGCCACAGTGTACGTAGCTGGACCAGCCTCACCACACAGCGCTACACGCTTCTTGT
Organism: Scylla paramamosain; assembly: GCF_035594125.1. Lineage (NCBI taxonomy): Eukaryota > Metazoa > Arthropoda > Malacostraca > Decapoda > Portunidae > Scylla > Scylla paramamosain. The sequence continues at coordinate 8,131,780 of NC_087164.1, read as the reverse complement.
TAATTACAAACTCATTTGGTCATAACTGGAGAACATTAATGAGTGTCAGGTGAGTTGTGACCGCGGAGGGAGTTTACCGTGAATGATGTGAGCTGTAACATTATTTACCCTGAAAATTGCTGCCGGCACATACTTTGACGCTGCGGCTCACGACTTTTACCTTACTTCATGATTATCAAGTAATACTGAATACACGGCTTCCTGCTTGTGTAACTGTAGTCACGACAACTTCTTTATTTCATGTGTATTGTTTACTAATGCACGTATGTCTTAACCTTTACTTTGTGTTTTCCTTTCGTTCCTCTTGTTCTGTTGCCCTTGTGTTCTTTACCGTTTTCATTTTAGTAAAGCAGATCATAGCTTACTTCCCTAGTGAAGAACGATAGAATAACATATCAACCTGCTTTGCAACAAGATGTTTTTTACAGTCTATCCTCTTTCTATGTAACATTTTATTCTCGTCTCTCAATATCACCTTCAATCGTTATAACTGTAGTTAATCCTCTACTGAATAATATTTCTTAACCTCGATTTTAAATAACGTGTGTTCTCATATAAAATCGATTACAATTGCCTGAATAATACTTAGGTAATGTGTGTATTATTTTACGCTTAGCACTTTACACATCGTTATCACTATAACCACCGGTCATTGATGCAAATCAAGAGAACGAAAAATGACTCAGCCCAATCATCACTTTTATCATTATTATTGTAACTCCACCTCTAATTTTCATTCACACACACACACACACACACACACACACACACACACACACACACACACACACACACACACACACACACACACACACACACACACATACGAGTACACACACATCCACAATCACAGAGAGAGAGAGAGAGAGAGAGAGAGAGAGAGAGAGAGAGAGAGAGAGAGAGAGAGAGAGAGAGAGAGAGAGATTCTATTTCATATTTAAAAACATAGTTCTGATAATGGAAAGGTCACAGTGCCAGAGTTCCTTATTTTTACAGTATTTTAATACTCTTTCATCAATTTTGCGCAGATATTATACGAACGAGATGAAAAGAATATATTTTTTTTTTCAGAATCTCTCACATTCAAACGGTGCGACGAAACGTCATACATACATAAACTCGACAGCTGCAAAACTACAATACATATTTCCACGTGGTAAACCACGGGCACACATTAAATGCACGAACACTTCACCAGATATTTGAATTCTGTCACGGTGGTGGTAACTAATTTAAAAGGAGTTCCATCAAATCCGAAAGTTTCTAACCCGCCCAACCTCTCACACACACACACACACACACACACATACATCATAACATAATAAACAGCGGTTCTTCACCTATACTCTCCCTCTCATCTGGTTCCCGGCGGCCGTGATTCAGAGTCCTTCTACTGGCGCCTCGACCATACATACATATGTGTTCCTCCATGTGTATATACAGCCAGTGTTGCCAGATTCCCAGAAAAAAAAATATGGATTTTTCCAGATAATTTTGGTTTCATCCAGATTTACAGACCCTTTCATGAAATTCCTAGAATTTTATTGTTCAACAAGAATTTTATCTACATTCCAGAATTGAGAGAGAGAGAGAGAGAGAGAGAGAGAGAGAGAGAGAGAGAGAGAGAGAGAGAGAGAGAGAGAGAGAGATATGCGACTTTTTTTTTTTTTCCGGAGAGTTGGTATCATACCTGCACTGTACCCGTACCAATATCGTGTCACGCAGGTTCCGGCCTGAGGCGCGCTCAGTCACATCAGTGTTCTCTTCCGAGAAGCACCTTTAATACAAACTTTCCTAAGTGCCTGACAATATAGTTTATCATGTCCTCGCACACTGATGGAAGTGGCCAGCACACGGTTCTAAGTCCTGCTGTTAAGCCAAAGAAAATGAAATACAGTCCGAAATACAAAAAAATCGTGGGAAAGTGACAAGGACTTGAAATGGTATAAGAGCACAGTGCAAAGGGTTCAACGTACGCTTATTTGTGGTATGCTGTACTGACTTAACATTAAAAGCAGGAAAAGGTGACTTTAAGAAAAAAAAAAAAAAACATGCAAACACAAAAAAGCACTTAGAAAAGTGTTCTTTGATTAAGAAGCAATCATTAGTGTTGGATATGCCTTCTACTTACAAAAAATGCAAGGAAGCAGTAAAAATTAGTGAGGTAGAGTTTGCTGCTCTTATCATTGAGCATGATTTGCCTTTAACAAATGCTTAACACTTACCAAAATTTATACGGAAGAACAAAAGCGACTGCTATTGTGAAAAATGTGACTGGCCAGGAAAGTTTTGCACAGCTGGTCGAAACCTTAAAGCAACAGATTTTCGCTGATTGTGGACGAGTCTACAGACAAAGGTTGCATCAAGCAAAGACAAATATGGAGGACGATGTAAAAGATTACTTTTTAATCGAGATCAGCAGAAGTGAATTTTAAAACTTTATACTTGAGCGTGTGCTGTCTGGCACAAGACATTTGTTAGTTGAATGGTCTTTATCTGTATCCTTCAAGATTTATGTAAATATAAAGCTTAACATAGTTATAAAAAAAAGTTGCCAAATTAAACTTTAATTAAAAGCTTGAATGAAAGTAAAAAGCAGGTAGTGATTTAGCGCAGGTAAAAGAGATCCGAGAGAAAGAATTATATGGATAACTAACTGAAAAATACTGCAAAATTGGACTCCTGGAGAAGTTTGGCCTGTGTTGAGCACCGGACGTATAAGGTTACTGAGGTGGTGATGGTAGTGGTGGCGGCAGTGGTGGTGTACACAGGTGCTTGTGATGGTATGGAGAAAGATAATGAAATTTATTACACAAAAATAAAAATCAGTTTAAAATATCAATTTAATTAAGAGAGAGATAAATGCTGCCGCGGCCGTTTATCTTCATTACGCAGAAAAACAACGTGCCTTCTCTTGAGTGGTTCAGCGTGTCACTCCAAGTTCTGGTCCTTCCTCCACACACCTTGATGCCCCTGGACAGCTGTGTCACACTGCAGATTGTTCACGAGGCTGCAAGGAACACCTGCAGTGAGCAGCGCGAGTGTTGTCTTCCTGCTGCTCTTGCTCCTGCTACTGTTCTAAGCAGACCGAGAGTGAAAATATTGATGGTTGCATGGCTTGATAATATTCAATAACAATATGATGTTGATAATGATAGTGAATATCATAGCAGTTATAATAATAATAATAATAATAATAATAATATATATATATATATATATATATATATATATATATATATATATATATATATATATATATATATATATATATATATATATATATATATATATATATTTTTTTTTTTTTTATTTTTTTTTATTTTTTTTTTGTTACTGTTGCTGCTGGTGCTGTTGTTGTTGTTGTTGTTGTTGTTGTTGTTGTTGTTGTTGTTGTTGTTATCTCAGAAAAACACGATGACATGTTGCGAACATTACTATTATTCTTGTCATCTTCATTGCACCTTGGCGACAAAGTACAAGATGGTAACCAAAAATATTTTATTTACCAAAAGTACGGTAAAAAAAAGAAAGAAAGAAAGAAAGAAAGAAAGAAAGAAAGAAAGACAAAACTTAAGTGTGAGAAGACCAATTGGCACTCATAGCCGCCATAATGATAGATGAGAGATCAAACAGTGACACATGAAGATAAACAAAAAATCAACAATCCACAGTGTACAAACAAAAAAGGCTACTACATTAAGCCCCCTTAAGTGAATAGTATGTCTAAGGATAAAAGTGAGGGCATACATTATGTGGACTTTTGAGCTGCGTAACGATTTTTTAATAAGACTGAATAAAACAGCGGTTCCTTACGGTCTTTCTGTGTGTGTGTGTGTGTGTGTGTGTGAGAGAGAGAGAGAGAGAGAGAGAGAGAGAGAGAGAGAGAGAGAGAGAGAGAGAAGTGTGTGTGTGTGTGTGTGTGTTTGTGTGTGTGTATGTGTTTCATGACACAACTATACACTTTTATTTATTATTCTTTATTTTTTTAGAACACGAGACTGATATGTATATATATATATATATATATATATATATATATATATATATATATATATATATATATATATATATATATATATATATATATATATATATATATACACACGTTATGACCAGGTTCAGGAACTCTCACGGCTACCACTAACTCGGGTCAGCTTCCCTAAGCCACCTCTCACATGGCTTAGTGCAGGGCACAAATACAACGAATCCAGACACCTGCTGACAGTCTACAACTATCAAATCTCTGAGATCGCCACTCAGTTTCACCCGCCGGCCGAGAAGGGAGTATCACAAACTTCAACTTAATCCTTCAAGCTGGAAAGAATCAATAAGCCACATTCTAAGGGATAGGCAATGCAGACGATGTACACACACAGAGCGAAAGTAATACCCCCCTGGACAAACCACCCACAGTAACGAAGCCACCCACTGTTCAACGCAAATATTACTCACTCTGGCCGGGCGACAGTATATTTGCAATCTTTCGGAAGACAGACTCCCACCTATATAACAGGTGGAAATCGGGGAAGAACGTAAATAATTGTAGCCTAGCACAAATTATGGTATAATCCTCTAACTCTGGACAAATACAGCTGCGAGCCCAGAAATTAGTAGCATTTGACAAACACATGACACGCAAACATAGACGATAGAGCTACAACCAGACACCGTACTTAGGCAGAAAGGAGAGGACATGTACCTGTTCCCTGTCAGAACACTCTGTACAACGACACAAGAAAAGACTGTGTACAGAGGAACCCTCTGTCATAGTAGCAGCCGGGATATGAATCGCAAATATTCTCTCGTCGGATACCAGACTTCTTCCAGATTCTGGCCTCCTGTAGGGCCTTGTATGGCCTACAATAATAATAATAATAATAATAATAATAATAATAATAATAATAATAATAATAATAATAATAATAATAAGTTTTATACTTCAAACCCAGCCTTAAATATACAGGAATAACCCTCCTTCAATATGCCTTAGCCTAGACTTGGTCAATTGCACGTCTTTCTATTTTTTATGTAGAATGGACACTGGCCAAGGGCAACAAAAATGCAATAAAAAAAAAAGATGCCCACTGAAATGCCAGTCCCATAAAAGGGTAAAAGCAGTAGTCAAAAACTGATGAATAAGAGTCTTGAAACCTCCCTATTCAAGGAATTCAAGTCATAGGACTGTGGAAATACAGAAGCAGGCAGGGAGTTCGAGTTTACTAGAGAAAGGGATGAATGATTGAGAATACTGGTTAACTCTTGCGTTAGAGAGGTGGACAGAATAGGGGTGAGAGTAAGAAGAAAGTCTTGTGCAGCGAGGCCGCGGGAGAAGGGGAGGCATGCAGTTAGCAGGATCAGAAGAGCAGTTAGTATGAAAATAGCGGTAGAAGACAGCTAGAGATGCAACATTGCGGCGGTGAGAGAGAGGCTGAAGACAGTCAGTTAGAGGAAAGGAGTTGATGAGACGAAAAGCTTTTGATTCCACCCTGTCCAGAAGAGCAGTATGAGTTGAACCTCCCCAGACATGTGAAGCATACTCCAGCTGGGGTGGTGAGAAAAACTGGCGGAGACGTCTCAGAACACCTAACTTCATAGAAGCTGTTTTAGCTAGAGATGAAATGTGAAGTTTCCAGTTCAGATTATAAGTAAAAGACAGACCGAAGATATTCAGTGTAGAAGAGGGGGACAGTTGAGTGACATTGAAGAAGAGGAGATAGTTGTTTGGAAGGTTGTGTCGAGTTGATAGATGGAGGAATTGAGTTTTTGAAGCACTGAACAATACCAAGTTTGCTCTGCCCCAATCAGAAATTTTAGAAAGATCAGAAATCAAGCGTTCTGTGGCGTCCCTGCGTGAAATGTTTACCTCCTGAAAGGTTGGACGTCTATGAAAAGACGTCGGAAAGTGCAGGGCGGTATCATCAGCGTAGGAGTGGATAGGACAAGAAGTTTGGTTTAGATCAATAATGAATAATAAGAGAGTGGGTGACAGGACAGAACCCTGAGGAACACCACTGTTAATAGCAGCAATAGAACGGTCAGAAAGGAAACCTGAGATGAAGTTACAGAGAGAAGGATAGAAGCCGTAGGAGGGTAGTTTGGAAATCAAAGCTTTGTACCACTCTATCAAAAGCTTTTGGTATGCCCAAGGCAAAAAAAAAAAAAAAAAAAAAAAACAGCAAAAGTTTCACCAAAATCTCTAAAAGAGGATGACCAAGACTCAGTAAGGAAAGCCAGAAGATCACCAGTAGAGCGGCCTTAACGGAACCCATACTGGTGATCAGATAGAAGGTTGTGAAGTGATAGATGTTTAAGAATCTTCCTGTTGAGGATAGATTCAAAAACTTTAGATAGGCAAGAAATTAAAGCAATAGGACGGTAGTTTGAGGGATTAGAACGGTCACCCTTTTTAGGAACAGGTTGAATGTAGGCAAACTTCCAGCAAGAAGGAAAGATAGATGTTGACAGAGCTGAAAGAGTTTGACTAGGCAAGGTGGAAGCACGGAGGCACAGTTTCGGAGAACAATAGGAGGGACCCCATCAGGTCCATAAGTCTTCCGAGGGTTTAGGCCAGCAAAGGCATGGAAAACATCATCTACTCTGATATCTCACTGATTACTGATTGCAGGCGTGGGAAATGTCATTGGCTGGATCCTGGTGATGCCAGACACAGGACGGGGCTGGGAGGAAAGAGGGGGAGGGGAATGTGGAGTTGGGAGTTCGAGGGTTCATCCTGCTCGCCTCCGCTCCACTCACTCGTCGCTCTCTCACCCTCTCTCATCGCTTATATTTCGAAAATTCTAGGAACTCTGTTTGGGAGGCTGGGTGGGAAAAAATTACACTACTGGAAAGAGCAATCTCTCTGCTACATGATCTACTCATGTAAACTTTCAAGAAGCAAAGTTTTATGGTAACTTCTCTGTGTGTTCTACCTGTCACTAACGTCTCTCTCTCTCTCTCTCTCTCTCTCTCTCTCTCTCTCTCTCTCTCTCTCTCTCTCTCTCTCTCTCTCTCTCGTTTATCTTTTTCCTACTTCTCATCGCTCTCTACCTTACATCTCAATGTGTGTAAAAAAAAAAAAAAAAAAAAAAAATATATATTCATTATTACTCTATTTTGAAATATAGGTTAGATATGGAAATTGAAGTGGCGTGCCAATGTACACAAATGTCTGTCTGTCCAAGGTCCACACCATTGCGCTGAGCTTAAGTACTATATTCATGAATAACTAGAATCACTGGGCATCCTGTATAATTTCTGAGCGCTTAAATACTAAGATAAAAAGAAAAAAATCAGTAACCGCAACCTCGAAACAGTGTTCACCAAAAAGGTTTTCCAAACGAGAACTTGCAGCAGTCTGGGAAACAAGCAAATAGACAAAAAAAAAATAAATAAATAAATAAATAAAATAAAATAAAATAAATAAATAAATAAATAAATAGAAAATACATAAAACAAAAAGCCGTCCTAAAGAAACGTAACATCCAATCAAAAGATTTTTTGGACTAACGCTTCCCATGCAACCCTTTGGAAGCTACTCCGGAAAAGTGGAATACAACGTGTTATAAGTCAGAAAATGTGCAGGGAAGGTCGACAACATCCAAATAAAACTTTGCCCAGAATCCTAGAGCTGCACTGTCCCCTCCGTGGTAAGATTTAGAGTGGCACAGGAGATGGCATCGATAGCATGTTTAATATCACGACGTCCCCAAACATATCGATCGTAGTCACTTTCTTGATCGTTAAAGGGGAGCCACTGGGAAGGCAAAAAAAGATAAAATACAATTAGTTTTACTGTATAAAGTTACAATGAAGAGATTCATAGGTATGGCCATTAAAGGCTACGCGCATGAAAGACGGGTGAGATTCTGGAAGGCATGCCGAAGAGTGAAGAATGAAAAGTGTGTGTGCAAACCGTGAGACACAGGGAAGAAGAAGAACGAAAGGAAGATAGAATACTAGGAAAAAGGAAAATATACACAAAGTCGAATGTAGCAGATGAAAAGAAGTAGAGAGAGAGAGAGAGAGAGAGAGAGAGAGAGAGAGAGAATTTGCGAATAGCTAAGACATGAAAACTGTGGTGGAAGAGGAGGAGGAGAAAAATAAAGAGAAGGAAGAGCAGTGTATAAATAAATCTCGCAAACATGTAATAATTAGTATAGGAAACTTAAAACAGCAAATTTTACAAAATAAAACACAGAAAAATGTTTCTGAGTATTACGCCATAAAAATTTGAAGTCTTTCCCCTCTATTTTTTTTTGTTCTTTTTAATTTTTATTTTTTTTTTTTTATCATTCCTTAGTTCCTCCATCCGTCTGCGTCGTGTTCTCTTCTTCCTCAATAATGCAGGATGTTTTGTGTTCTCCGAGTGCATTTAGCCAGTTTATTAACAGAAGGAGGCAGTAGACACCTGCCGAAACGATAATTACTTTCAGTGAGATCTAAACCACTGTTCAGGGGGTGCTGTGAACTTATCATTAAACCCAGCTGTGACTCACTGAACGTTTCCCTTTGTGTCTCACAACACAAGGGGGCAGTCACAGCCTGCCCTCTAAAGACAACTCTCTTCCTCCACTCAAAACTACAAACACCTAATAACACACACACCCTTCACTCAAAAATTTCAAAATTATCATGGCCACTCCAACCCAGCCTCGGAGTTCCCATCTGGGGAGGGGACCATAAATGTCCCCAGGTCGGACTGCCTTTCTGTCGACGACCCTAAGTGTCTTGACACCCCCCCCCCTCAACTTTTTCTTCATTAACTTCTGTCACATTCGCGGTCTAAGATATAATTTTCATTCTGTAGAACACCGCCTCTCCTTTTCTAAATCTCATCTTCTTTTCCTCACTGAAACTCAGGTGTCTGAGGCAACTGACAGTAGCCCCTTTTCTGTTCCCTCTTACTTTCTCTATCCTCATTTTCGATCCAAAGCTGGATGTTGTGTTTATGTGCATAATGACTTAACCTGCTCTCGTGCCAACTGTCTTGAATCTTCCGAGTTTTCCACCATCTGGCTACGACTACAGAGTCACTCTCAAACTAAATTTATCTGCGCTGTATACCTCCCACCTAACTCCTCTGATTATAAGAAATTCTTTGACTACTTAACTTCCAAAGTGGAGCACATTCTGACCCTCTTCCCTTTTGCAGAGATCTCCATTCTTGGAGACTTCAATGTTCACCACCAGCTATGGCTTTCCTCTTCCTTCACTAACCATCCTGGTGAACTAGCCTTCAACTTTGCTATCCTCCACGACCTAGAGCAATTGGTGCGACACCCTACTCGTATTCCTGACCGTCTTGGAGATACGCCCAACATTCTTGACCTTTTCCTGACCTCTAATCCTTCTGCTTATGCTGTCACCCTTTCTTCTCCGTTGGGCTCCTCCAATCACAATCTCATATCTGTATCTTGTCCTACCGCTCCAATCCCTCCCCAGGATCCTCCTAAGCGAAGGTGGCTCTGGCGTTTTGCCTCTGCTAGTTGGAAGGGACCTGAGGAGGTATTTTGCTGATTTTCCTTGGAATGTCTACTGCTTTCGTGTCAGAGACCCGTCTTTGTGTGCTGAGGTGATAACGGAGGTGATAGTGTCTGGCATGGAGGCGTACATTCCTCACTCTTTTTCTTGACCTAAACCCTCCAAACCTTGGTATAACACAGCCTGTTCTCGTGCTATACATGATAGAGAGGTGGCACACAAAAGGTACTTAAGCCTTCCATCACCAGAATCTCATGCACTTTATATTTCTGCCCGGAACCATGCCAAATCTGTTCTCCAACTAGCCAAAAACTCCTTCATTAACAGAAAGTGTCAAAACCTTTCAAGATCTAACTCCCCTCATGACTTCTGGCATCTAGCCAAAAATATCTCCAATAACTTTGTTTCTTCTTCTTTCCCTCCTTTCTTTCAACTGGATGGCACCACTGCTATCACATCTAATTCTAAAGCTGAATTCTTTGCTCAAACCTTTGCATAAACTCTACCTTGGACGATTCTGGGTTTGTTCCTCCCTCTTCTCCACCCTCTGACTACTTCATGCTACCTATTAAAATTCTTCGCAATGATATTTTTCATGCCCTTGGTGGCCTAAACCCTCGGAAGGCTTATGGACCTGATGGGGTCCCTCCTACTGTTCTCCGAAACCATGCCTTCGTGTTTGCACCTTGCCCAGTCAAACTCTTTCAGCTTTGTCTGTCAACATCTACCATTCCTTCTTGCTGGAAGTTTGCCTACATTCAACCTGTTCCTATAAAGGGTGACCGTTCTAATCCCTCAAACTACCGTCCTATTGCTTTAATTTCCTGCCTATCTAAAGTTTTTGAATCTATCCTCAACAGGAAGATTCTTAAACATCTATCACTTCACAACTTATCTGATCGCCAGTATGGGTTCCGTCAAGGCCGCTCTACTGGTGATCTTCTGGCTTTCCTTACTGAGTGTTGGTCATCCTCTTTTAGAGATTTTGGTGAAACTTTTGCTGTTGCCTTGGACATATCAAAAGCTTTTGATAAAGTCTGACACAAAGCTTTGATTTCCAAACTACCCTCCTACGGCTTCTATCCTTCTCTCTGTAACTTCATCTCAAGTTTCCTTTTTTGTCCGTTTTATTGCTGCTGTGGTAGACGGTCACTGTTCTTCTAAATCTATTAACAGTGGTGTTCTTCAGGGTTCTGTCCTGTCACCCACTCTCTTCTTATTATTCATTAATGATCTTCTCTACCAAACTTCTTGTCCTATCCACTCCTACGCTGATGATACCACCCTGCACTTTTCCACGTCTTTTCATAGACGTCGAACCCTTCAGGAAGTAAACATTTCACGCAGGGAAGCCACAGAACGCTTGACTTCTGATCTTTCTAAAATTTCTGATTGGGGCAGAGCAAACTTGGTATTGTTCAATGCCTCAAAAACTCAATTCCTCCATCTATCAACTAGACACAACCTTCCAGATAACTATCCCCTCTTCTTCAGTGACACTCAGCTGCCCCCCTCTTCTACACTGAACATCCTCGGTCTATCCTTTACTTATAATTTAAACTGGAAACTTCACATCTTATCTCTAGTTGAAAGAGCTTCTATGAAACTAGGGGTCCTGAGTCGTTTCCGCCTGTTTTTTTTTTTTTTCTTCTTTTACCTCTAAAGCTGCTAACTCTATACATGGGCTTTATCCGTCCATGTATGGAGTATGCTTCACATGTATGAGGGTTTCACTCATACCGCTCTTTTAGACAGGATAGAATCAAAAGCTTTTCGTCTTATCAATTCCTCTCCTCTAACTGACTGTTTCCAGCTTCTTTCTCATCGCCGGAATGTTGCATTTCTTGCTATCTTCTACCGCTATTTTCATGCTAACTGCTCTTTTGACCTTGCTAACTGCATGTCTCCTGTCCTCCCGCGGCCTCGCTGCACAAGATTTCAAGATTTTCAGCTTTGATTTTCAAACTACCCTCCTACGGCTTCTATTTCTTCCTCTGTAACTCCATCTCGTTTCCTTTCTGAGTGTTCTATTGCTGTTGTGGTAGACGGCCACTGTTCTCCTAAATCTATTAATAGTGGTGTTCCTCAGGGTCCTGTCCTGTCACCCACTCACTTCCCATTATTCATCAATGATATTCTAAACCAAACTTCTTATTCTATCTGCTCCTACGCTGATGCTACCACCATGAACTTTTCCACGTCTTTTCGTAGACATCGAACCTTTCAGGAAGTAAATAGTTAACGCAGTGAAGCCACAAAACGCCTGATTCCCGATCTCTCTAAAATTTCGTATTGGGCAGAGTATACTTAGTATTGTTCAATGCCTCAAAAACTCAGTTCCTTCGTCTATAAGTCCGACACAACCTTCCAGATAATTATTCCCTCTTCAGTGACACTCTACTGCCTTTATTGTCCTTTATTTATAATCTAAACTGGAAACTTCACACCTCACCTCTAGCTAAAACAGCTTCTATGATGTTAGGTGTTCTGAGTTGTCTCCACCATTTTTTTTTTTGTCACCCTTCCAGCTGCTAACTCTGTACATAGGCCTTATCCGTCCACGTATGGAGTAAGCTTTACATGTCTTGGGGGTTTGGTTCCACTCATACCGCTCTTTTTATACAGGGTGGAATCAAAAGCTTTTCGTCTAGTCAACTCCTCTCCTCTAACTGGCTGTCTTCAATCTCTTTCTCATCCCGCAATGTTGCATCTCTTGCTATCTTCCTACGCTATTTTAATGCTAATTGCTCTTCTGATTTTGCTAACTGCATGCCTCCCTCCCTTTCTCCTTTCTCTCATCCCTATTCTGTTCACCTCTGTAATGCAAGAGTTAACCTATATTTTCATTCATTCATCCCTTTCTCTGGTAAACTATGGAACTCCCTGCCTGCTTCTGTATTTCCACCTTCCTATGACTTGAATTCCTTTGAGAGGGAGGTTTCAAGACACTTATCTTAGTTTTTGACTACCGCTTTGGATCCTATTCGGGGACCGGGATCTCAGTGGGCCTTTATTTATTTATTTATTTATTTAGTTATTTTATTTTATTTTTTTACTGAATTTTTGTTGCCCTTGGCCGGTGTTCCTTCAAAAAAAAAAAAAAAAAAGCGAGTTGTATTAGATGTTTTAATGTACAGATGGACACATGTGGTTAGGGATATTATTTTTTTGTACAGACCTTACGACTATTTTTTGTGCAGCTGCGGATTACTTTAAAAACTCCCACAAGAAATGTTTTTTTTTAAATTTGACCGAGTACCCGAGGAATATTTATCTACTATCTCAAAAAATTCCCGTTCTGACATAGGTTTTCTTAAATAAACACACTTTCAGCTTCTATTAACAAAATAATGAAAGTTAAAGTATCCGTCCTTTTTTGCTTTTCATATAAAGTGTTGCAATTTTCTTAATAACGATACAGACGTTGCTTTTGACTGTAAATATCGAGGATCTAAGGATGGTATTCAACCATCTTCTTAAAGCCTGAAGTAAGTATTCCTATGCTCAAGGAATCTTACTGTTCTTTTACTTTCTTAGTTCTAATATATTTTATTTTATTTTATTTTATTTTATTTTATTTTTATTTTAGCATAACGTTACATTTAGCTTCAAGAGGCCTTCCATTTCCTTGTCCATTTGTTGTTTTGGATGAATGTGAATTGAACATACACTGAGGTTTGATGATCATATTGATAATTTCCTTTCTTCAGTAATTTCGTCTTTTTGAATAAATTATTTCCTTGATACCCATGATGCTATAATACAGTGCCCTTCCTATATAAAAAAAAAAAAAAAAACATGATGGCCTTGAGGAAACACTTATCTATGATGGCTACAAAGACGCCATTTTCTTCTCAATATATATATATATATATATATATATATATATATATATATATATATATATATATATATATATATATATATATATATATATATATAAGTATTGGCACAAGCCCATCAAGATAGGATCAAATAGTACTTGGTGGTAGAGGAGAAAGAAGAGGGAGAGGAGGAGATAGAGGATGGAGGAGGGAGTGAATGAATGCAATACATATACACTAGATAAAAGCACTAAGAAAATAGGAATAGCAAAAAAGCTTGAGTTAATTTGATAGAAGTGTGGGATACAGCCTGGGAGGATGAAGATGAAAGACATGGAATAGTTGTGGTAGCAATAACAGAAATAGGTATGTGGGAGCACAGCAGCGGCACATAACAGTCTGTCCCCTCTCTATATATCTATTAAATTTTCTAAATATTTACTCTTCTTACCCGTAGGAAAATAATATCAAGCTTGTGTCCGCCCGCCCCCACCTCCAGTATTCTATTGGGAAAGTTTTCAAATAAATAAATAAATAAATAAGTAAATAAACGAAATAAATAAATAAATAAATAAACAAATATTGAGGAATGTAGCTGCTAAAGTGTAATGTATACACTTCAGAAATGTTGGAAATTTCGGAAGACTCAAGTAGACAATTGCAACACAATAAAAAAAAAAGGAAAAAGGAAGAAACGCAATAAAGAAAGAAGGAAGTATGAAAGAAAGATAAAGAAAGGACCGATCTAAAATCAAGATATTCCTCGAGATGACAGGCGATTTTAAGTTCTTGCGTCTTTTTTCGTCCCAAGGAGTCTTATAAGGCGTCTGTAAATATAAACAGGGTCTTCTAAGAATATTTGTTGCATGAATACTTACAGTTCTTTGCCACCTTGAAAACAAAAACAAGAGAGAAAGAAAGGAAAAGAAAAAAAAGTAGAACTTTACCTTGAACTCTTGGGGGCCTTGATAAGAGGGTTAGCCTAGTCAAAAAAAAAAAAAAAAAAAACTAAGCGTGTTACTGAGTCCCTTGCTCAATGTCCAACAGGAGAGAGAGAGAGAGAGAGAGAGAGAGAGAGAGAGAGAGAGAGAGAGAGAGAGAGAGAGAGAGAGAGAGAGAGAGAGAGAGAGAGAGGAAGCTTATGCATGTTACTCTTTATTGAAAATGAAATACCCAAACTGCCAATTTTATATATATATATATATATATATATATATATATATATATATATATATATATATATATATATATATATATATATATATATATATATATATATATATATATGCATATATATTATGTAAGTGGAATTGTGTAAGTGGAATACTTACAAAGTAAATTAAAATGAGCGAAAAAAAAAAAAATCCCACTGAGAATACTAGTCCCAAAAGTAAGTTCAGAAAGGAGCATCCAAAATTAGAGGATAAGTTTCTTGGAATCTCTCTCTTGAAAGAATTCGTCATAGAAAGGAGGAAATACAGAAGCAGGCAGGGAATTCCAGTTTACCTAAAAAGGGATGAATGATTGAGAATACTCATTAACTCTTGCTTCAGAGAGGTGGACAGACTAAGGGTGAGACAAAGTAGAAAGTCTTGTATAGCGAGGCTGCGGGAGGAGGGTAGGCATGCAGTTATTAAGATCAGAAGAGCAGTTAGCGGTAGGAGATAGGACAACACTTAGGGGAGAAGAGTTGATAAAACGAAATACTTTTGATGACGAAATGCTTTTAATTCCAGCCTGTCTACGTAGAGCAGCAGTATGAATGGAGTCACCACCCAACATACATGTGAAGCGTACTCCATACATGGACGGATAATGTTCATGTACAGTGTTAGCAGCTTGCGGGAGAAGGAATGTGAAAGGGGGAGGGAGGGCAGAGACGACTGAGAATGCCTAACTTCATAAAAAAAAAAAATAATAATTTAACGGCAGCCAACACAAAGACTGTGGGCAATTTGCTTAAGATAGGTCAAATTGTTCTGAAATAGTGTAACAAAATAGACTAAGGGACATACTAAGTGATAATTTGTTGAGTCGCGACTTCTTACATATTTGTCTATCTTTTTTTTTCTTTTTTTTTAGATGTTTGCTTACATTTAACCTATTCCTGAAAATGGTATTGATTGATTCCAAAACCTTCCGACTACTGACGTATAGCTCCGATTGTCTGTCTTCGTAAAGCTTTTGGATCTATCCTCAAAAAGAAGATTCTTATGTATCATTCCACTTATATTTTTTTTTAGGTCGTCAGCATAGACGACGTAAAAGATCTAACTTTCCTCACTAAATCTTGGTCATCTCCTTTTAGGGGTTTCGATGAAATCTATGCAATTCCCCTTGATATGCCAAAAGCTTTTGTTTGGAGTTTAGCATGTTTAATTGCTAAGCTTCCTTTATACGATTTCCATCATCTTTCTGCACTTCAATCTAAAATTTCCTCTCTGAGAATGCTATTTTTGTAGTGCTAGACAACCACTGTTCTCCTTTAATATTTTTGTAACGGTGTCTCTTAAGGCAGTGCTTTACCATCTAGTCTTTATTTTTTTACAAATAAACTCCACAGTCGAATATCTTTCTTTATTCACTATTGTGTTCATGACTATCTTATGTCTTTGTAAATCACTAGTTTTGCCAAGCCTCCAACTGCAAGCATTAGATATATAATTTACGCAAATAAGCTACAAATTATCATTCTGAGTTAATGTTGTTCATTAACTCGTAAATTTAACTGGTTTATAAATCCACTCAACTCAACCTTCCATCCAAACAACTATTCCCTCTTCAATGAAAACTTTTTCCCCTTTTACTGTGCTGCACATATTTGGGCTCTTTATTTTCTATGAAAAAAAAAAAAATACTAATTTTGTCATTTCATTCTAAAACGGCTCCCATTAACTTGGGTATTATGCCTCTCCCAAGTCGATTCTTTTCCTCCTCTTAATAGTTAACTTTATACAGGGTCCTTGCCGTTCTTGCATGAAGCACGGCACCCATTTATGTGGTGGATCACCTCATGCAACTTTACTTAACAGGACAGTGTCAAAAGTCTTCTTTCACAATTTACCGTCAATCAATCTCTCACTCACCTCTGCAATGTTCCATGTCTTGCTCTCTTCTACCGTTATTTCTATGGGTACTGCTACCTGTACCTTCCGCTCCCTCGTTGCATAAGACTTTCTAATAATATTTACCCTTATCCCGTCCACCTTACTCCTCCTTACTTACTTACTTACTCCTTACTTACTTACTTCTCCAAAACTGAACTGGCCAAGTTTCTGGAAACGTTCCGTAATTAACTTTGTGGGAATGGTATATTTTGCGATTCTCTCTCTCTCTCTCTCTCTCTCTCTCTCTCTCTCTCTCTCTCTCTCTCTCTCTCTCTCTCTCTCTCTCTCTCTCTCTCTCTCTCTTTCTTTTTACTTTCACACAAATAAGTGTTAACAATGAGGCATATACAGTTAGCTAGGAAGTGATGTGAACATATTCTTTAATATTTTCGTACTTGAATCTTAATATTAAAAGCGTTTAAAGTATTGGCAAATAATATTAAAGGAATTATATGAATTTGCCTCCATGAAGCACGCTACACGGTACAGCAAATGTCTTTCCACCACCCAATACAGTATCATTTGAAATGTAACAGGACAACTTCACTGACGACGTCTCTCCAGTCAAACAAAGACATCTAATTTTATTGGTCACCTTTTTACTGCTGGATTCCGGGAGCAAGGAATTTGTGTATTATCTTGAAATAACAGAAAACAAGAGTCAGATGGCAACATGAAAGACATTAAGGCTTCTTACAAGATAAATAGTCTAGACGCAAACATTAACGGCCATTTATTTAACTAATGGCTTTTTGCCCAAAAAAACTTTAAAATAAAAAAAATAAAAATTATTATAAACATTCGCTATTTGTTAACAGGAGGGAGGGAAAAAATAATCAATAATATTCTTAATTCTGATGAGGCAGAGAGAGAGAGAGAGAGAGAGAGAGAGAGAGAGAGAGAGAGAGAGAGAGAGAGAGAGAGAGAGAGAGAGGGAATTCTTGCCTGACCCAGCTCACGCATTACACGTTGTGTGAATGCAACTTCAAAGATGTGATCTGGCTCCAAAGCACCATTTCCCTAATGTGGCAAGGATAACGGTGGGACGCGGTTGGAAAGGGATTAGAAAATAGAGTTTGAAAAAATTAGATCTAGTTTTTTATTACTCACTCGTTGATCACTAGGGAGTGCCACCTTTCTATTCGTGCATTTCAGAACTCTTCAGCTTCACACATTTTCTTCCCGCAACGTAGGTTATTGTTTCTGATAATGTTTCCTGTTTCTACAAACCCTCCCATCTTCTTTCCTTTTCTCTCTTTTTTTTTTTTTTGTGTGTGTGTGTGTATGTGTGTGTACAACTATAATATGATGAAATTCTACTAGCTATTTACTGGAAACTATTCTTTAAAAGCAACTTAAAGAAGCAAATGTGAGAAAATCACCACTGAAATACGGCTTTTCACACATTTACTTTGTTTGTCGCTAAGTGCAGTAACGACCTTTACCTGTTACACTTGACTATCCACATCTTTAATCAGGCCGAACACAGGAACTCTAACTTGCACACTTGAGTTTGGCATATTTCTCTCACTAGCAGCCAACACCATGGAAAAACCTGCCACTAATAAACAAGGAATCGCATTCGTTGGTGGACCGGGAGAGGATCAAAGTCAACTGAAAGAAAACGCAAAAAGTGAAGTTAATGAGAGTCAAAAGCGGTCGTCAAAAATTAAAGGATAAGTGTCTTGGAACCTCCCTCTTGAAGCAGGAAGGGAGTTCCAGAGTTTACCAGAGAAGGATGAATGATTGAGAATACTGGTTAACTCTTGTATTACAGAGGCAGACAGAATAAGGGTGGGAGAAAGAGGAAAGACTTGTGCAGCGAAGCCGCAGGAGGAAGGGAGGCATTCTTACGCTTGGCAGTCAGTGAATAAGAATCATGTAAAGAAGGAGCGCCACAACGTAACAATACACTCTTATTCAAGTGTAAGGGAAAAATATTAAGAAAATTCTGTTGGAATTTTTACATTTTCATTAAGCTTAAACAATCATTAAGCAATCGTTAAGCAATCATTAAGCAATCATAAAGCAATCATTAAGGTAAGAATTCCTACACCACAGGTCAAAGTATTATACTTATTGAGGAGGAAGTCACGGCCGAGGATGTGGAAGCAGGAGCAGCCAGTTGCGCACAATAAGGAAGGCAAGCGACTACCAACTTTCTACTCTTACTCAGAGATACAAATAACCTCGGGAGGGCCAGCAGGAGTGTTGGAGGTAGTAGTACGAGTAGCACCTGTACACTCCTAATCACCACCTTAAGAAAACGATAGTAGTTACCGAGACGTAATTAGACACGAGGTGATAACAACTGTCCGTCAACGAGGATCGGTTCAGGATCGAGTCTGGTCAGTAGTATCCGTCACAGCATGCAATCAGCAAGATCACAAGAACAGTTAGCAAGAAAATGGCGGTAGACGATAGCAAGAGATGAAATTAAACACTGTGGCGGTGAGAGAGAAGCTGAAAACAGTCAGTTAGAGGAGAGGAGTTGATAAGACGAAAACCTTTTTAAATCTACCTGTCTAATAGAGCACTATGAGTGGAACTCCTCCCCCCACCATACATCTGAAGCATACTCCATACAAGGGCGGATAAGACCCCTGTACATAGTTAGCAGCTAGGGGGCAAAGAAAAACTGGCGGATAAAACTCAGAACACCTTACTTCATAGAAGCTGTTTTAGCTAGACATGAGAAGTGAAGTATCTAGTTTAGATGTTCAGTGTAGAAAAGGGAGGCACCTGAGTGTCATTGAAGAAGAGTGAATAGTTATGTGGAAAGTTGTGTCAAGTTGAGAGATGGAGGAACTGAGTTTTTGCTCTGCCCAGATTAGGAATTTAAGAGAGATCAGAAGTCAGGCCTTCTGTGGTTTCCCTGCGTGAACTGTTCATTTCCTGAAGAGTTGGACGTCTACAAAACGGCCTGGAAAAATTCAGGATGGTATCATCAGCGTAGGAGTGGATAGGACATTAAGTTTGGTTTGGATCATTAATGAATAATAGGAAGAGAGTGAGTGACAGAACAGAACCCTAGGAAACACCACTGTTAATAGATTTAGGAAAATAGTGACACGGAATCAGTAGTCATTCCAAGGAATATCAAAATAATACCTCCTTAGGTTCCCCCTAGTTAGCAGAGGCAAAACGCCTGAGGCATCTCCGCTTTGGTGATCTTGAGGAGGGATTGAAGTGATAGGACAAGATACAGCTATGAGGCTGTGATCCGAGGAGTCCAAAGGAGAAGACAGAGTGATAGCATAAGCAGAATGATTAGAAGTTAGGAAAAGATCAAGAATGTTGTGCTTATCTCCGAGGTCAGGAATACATTGCTCTTGGTCATGGAGTTAAAGTTAAAGGCTAGTTCACCAGAATAATCATTGAAGGGAGAGGAAAGCCAAAGCTGGTGGTGAACATTGAGGTCTCCAATTAAATTATATGAACATATTAGTGAAGTTCCAAAGGTTAATTAGTGTAATAATTCAACATGATCAATAGGTTAGCTTGGGGCGAATTTATAATGCAAACCTTCGATGGGAAACAATGACATCTCTCAATTATTACAGTTCTCCTAACAGGAAAATGTATCTAAAAAATAATTCTTTGAAAATAATAAGTTATTCGTATCGTTAGTTATATAATTCAATATCTACTTTTCCTTCTCAGGGCATCATCATCCACTACTACGCTGTCCCGCTTCGTGCCACGGCCAGGACTCGCACTTCTAGTTATGATAATCTCTCATGTTTTCTAAAGCGAGAGAGAGAGAGAGAGAGAGAGAGAGTCACAATATACATATATACGTCTTCATTTGTTTCTTTTCCTTTGTATTCTTAAATTACCATTTCTTTTCTTGCTGGGAGGAAACCTTTATTTTTCGTCTGAGTGCAATATTTCTTAGTGTTCTTTGTACGTATTCCTTTTCTTTTTTTTTCTTTTTAGACTGAAGAGGATTCTCTACTCTTTTTGTATGCGTATGCATCCTTCAGTTTGTCTGTCTGTCCGTCTTCTCGTAACCCAAGGAACTCCAAACGGACAGAAACACGAAAGAAGGAAGAATATTTGACAGCAAGAATGGAAGAGGAAGAAATCAAGGACGAATGAAGAAAAGTAGAAATAAGAAATTAAGTTAAACCTGGAAGCAATTATAATTCTCTCTCTCTCTCTCTCTCTCTCTCTCTCTCTCTCTCTCTCTCTCTCTCTCTCTCTCTCTCTCTCTCTCTCTGCTTAGAAAGAAAACAAACTCTTCACACACACACACACACACACACACACACACACACACACACACACACGCACACAGAAGACTGGTTTCCAAGAGGAATATAATGCTGTCATGTATTTCCCTTTCATGGTACAGGTTATGAGAGGTGCTTAATGTTGATCAATGTGGGTTAGGGACCTTTTCGTAACCTTTAATCTTTTTGCTTATGCTGTCACCCTATCTTCTCCGTTGGGCTCCTCCAATCACAGTCTCATATCCTCCTCAGGATCCCCGAAGGCGGAGGTGCCTATGTCGTTTTGCCTTTGCTAATTGGAGGGACCTGAGTAGGCATTACGCTGATTTTCCTTGGAATGACTACTGCTTCTGTCTTTCAGTTTGTTTGTCTGTCTCTGTCTGTCTTGTCGTAACCCAAGGAACTCCAAACGGAGATGAAACAGGAAAATAAGGAAGAGGCAGTAGGCACCTACCGAAACGATAATTACTCCCAGTGAGGTCTAAAACGCTGGATCAAGGGGTGCTGTGAACTTATCATTAAACCCAGCTGTGACCTCACTGAACGTTTCCCTTTGTGTCTCACAACACAAGGGGGCAGTCACAGCCTGCCCTCTAAAGACAACTCTCTTCCTCCACACAAAAACTACAAGCACCTAATAACACACACACCTTTCACTCAAAATTTCAAAATTATCATGGCGACTCCTACACCAGCCTCGGAGTCCCCATCTGGAGAGGGGACCACAAATGTCCCCAGGTCGGACTGTCTTTCTGACAACGACCCTAAGTGTCTTGACATCCCCCTCAAGTTTTCTTCATTAAGTTCTGCAACATTCGCAGTCTAAGATCTAATTTTCAATCTGTAGAACACCACCTCTCCTCTTCTAAACCTCTTCTTCTTTTCCTCACTGAAACTCAGATGTCTGAGGCAACTGACAATAGCTCCTTTTCTGTTCCCTCCTAATGTCTCTATCCTCATTTTCAATCCAAAGCTGGATGTTGCGTTTATGTGCGCAACGACGTAACTTGCTCTCGTGCCCACGCTCTTGAATCTTTCGGATTTTCCACCATCTGGCTACGACTACAGAGTCACTCTCAAACTAAATTTATCTGTGCCATATACCTCTCAACTAACTAATGTGACTATAAGAAATTCTTTGACTACTTAACTTCCAAAGTGGAGCACATTCTGACTCTCTTCCCTTTTGCAGAAATCTCCATTCTTGGAGACTTCAATGTTCACCACCAGCTTTGGCTTTCCTCTCCCTTCACTGACCATCCTGGTGAACTAGTCTGCAACTTTGCTATTCTCCACGAGCTAGAGCAATTGGTACAAAACCCTACTCGTATTCCTGACCGTCTCGGAGATACAGCCAACATTCTTGACCTTTTCCTAATCTCTAATCCTTCTGCTTATGCTGTCACTCTCTTCTCCGTTGGACTCCTCCGATCACACTCTCATATCTGTATCTCGTCCTATAGCGCCAATCCCTCCTCAGGATCCCCCTAAGAGGAGGTGCCAATGGCGTTTTCCCTCTGCTAATTGGAGGGACCTGAGAAGGCATTTTGCTGATTTTCCTTGGAATGACTACTGCTTCCGTGTCAGAGACCCGTCTTTACCGAGCGGATAACAGAGGTGATAATGTCTGGCATGGAGGCGTACATTCCTCACTCTTTTTCTCGACCTAAACCTTCCAAACCTTGGTTTAACACAGCCTGTTCTTGTGATATACATGATAGAAAGGTGGCCCACACAAGGTACTTGAGCCTTCCATCACCAGAATCTCATGCACTTTATATTTCTGCCCGAAACCATGCCAAGTTTATTCTCCAACTAGCCAAAAACTCCTTCATTAACAGAAAGTGTCAAAATCTTTCAAGATCTAACTCCCTTCGTGACTTCTGGCATCTAGCCAAAAACATCTCCAATAACTTTGCTTCTTCCTGCTTTACCTCCTTTATTTCAACCAGATGGCACCAAAACTATCATATCTATCTCTAAAACTGAACGATTCGCTCAAACCTTTGCTAAAAACCTTGGACGATTCAGGTCTTGTTCCTCCCTCTCCTCCACCCTCTGACTACTTCATGCTATCTATTAAAATTCTCGTCAATATATTTTCCATGCTCTCGGTGGTCTAAACCCTCAGAAGGCTTATGGATCTAATGGAGTTCCTCCTATTCTCCAAAATTGCGCCTCCGTGCTTGCACCTTACCTAATCAAACTTTTTCAGTTTTGTCTGTCAACATCTACCTTTCCTTCTTGCTGGAAGTTTGCCTACATTCTTCCTGTTCATAAAAAGGATGACCGTTCTAATTCTTCAGAGTATTGGTTCAATTTCCTGCCTATCTAAAGTTTTTTAATTTATCCTCACCAGGAAGATTCTTAAACATCTACCACTTCACAACCTTCTATCTGATCGCCAGTAAGTGTTTCGTCAAGCCTGCTTTACTGATGATCTTCTGGCTTTCCTTAGTGAGTCTTGATCATCCTCTTTTAGAGATTTTGGTGAAACTGCTTTTGCCTTAGACATATCAAAAGTTTATGACAGAGTCTGGCACAAAGCTTTGGTTTCCAAGCTACCCTCCTACAGCTTCTATACTGTAACTTTGTAATATCTCAAGTTTCCTTTCTGACCGTTCTATTGGTGCTGTGGTAGACGGTTACTGTTCTTCTAAATCAATTAATTAACAGTGGTGTTCCTCAGTGTTCTGTCCTGTCACCCACTCTCTTCCTATTATTTATCAATGTTCTCCTAAACCAAACTTCTATTCCTATCCGTTCCCACGCTGATGATTCAGCGTGCACAGTTCCTGTGATTCAGTTCCCTGCACTTTTACACGTCATTTCGTAGACGTACAACCCATTAGGAAATAAACAATTCACGCAGGGAAGCCACAGAACGCCTTATTTCTGGTCTCTCTAAAACTCAATTCCTGTATCTATCAACTCGACACAACCTTCCAGACAACTATCCCCTCTTCATTGACACTCAACTGTCTCACTCTTCTACACTGAACATCCTCGGTCTGTCCTTTTCTTATAATCTAAACTGGAAACTACACATATCATCTCTAGCTAAAACAACTTCTATGAAGTCAGACGTTCTGAGACGTCTCCGCCAGATTTTTCTTACCCCCCCATCCCCCAGCTGCTAACTCTGTACAAGGGCCTTATCCGTCCATGTATGGAGTATGCCTCACATATCTCGGGGATTCCACTAATACCAACCACTCTTTTAGACAGGGTGAAATCAAAAGCCTTTTGTCTCATGAACTGCTCTCCTTTAACTGCCTTCAGCCTCTTTCTCATCGCTGCAGTGTTGCATCTCTAGCTATCTTCTACCACTATTTTCATGCTAACTGCTCTTCTGATGTTGGTAACTGCATGCCTCCCTACCTCCTGCGGCCTCGCTGCACAAGACGTTCTTTCTCTCACCTTTATTCTGTCCGCCTCTCTAATGCAAAAGTCAACCAGTATTCTAAATCATTCATCCCTTTCTCTGGTAAACTCTGGAACTCCCTGCCTGCTTCTGTATTTCCACCTTCCTATGACATGAGTTCTCTCAAGAGGGAGAGGTTGCAAGACACTTATCCTTCAATTTTTTGACTACCGCTTTTTTTTTTTTTTCCTTCAGCCGGTGTCCCTCCTAGATAAAACACACACACACACACACACACACCAGTTCCTAGGCTAACCCCCCCCCTCCTGCATGCCAGAGAGAGAGAGAGAGAGAGAGAGAGAGAGAGAGAGAGAGAGAGAGAGACCTTCTGGCATTTCTTTTGGAAGACTTTTGCTATCCGGAAATTTCTCCCTGCATTAGCGCAGTTTTTCTTAATTTTTTCTTTCTTCCTTCTCTCTTTTAGTCTGTGTAGAAGGAAGGTATTTTCTATTTGCGGCAGAGAGGGTACCCTTCTTCCGTATGATGAGGGGTACGTCATTTCTCCTTTGTGTTCGGACGGAATTAGTGATGCTCTCTCTTTCACCAACTTCTATACTCGCTTCACTCACTCCCCACTTTTTGCCCTCTTACCTTACCGAAAGGAGCGAGATACTGGCAAAAGTACGCCAGATATTAGCTGAGAACAGAGAACAACGTGAGGGTGAGCGTATAGCCTCATGGCACGTTAGCCGGTCTGTCCTTCCCGCCACCTCACTTCTCACACTTCCACTCCATTATATAAGTTATGGTTATGCTTCTGCTGCCCTGACTACTACTTCTGCTATGTCTGCTGTGGTACAATTACAGCCACTGCCTTCAAGATCATTGTTTTCACTAGCAAGAGAATCTCTTAATGAAGAGATAAAAAATTTTAGAGAGCAATGAGAAAATATCATTCACTGGAGATAATGTTTTAGTTTCAGTGGAGCAACATCAGGCACTGGTGGACGACATGCGTTGTCCCCAAAGCGTGTAAACAAGTCCCGGGCTTGACACTCACCACCAATCACTGGGCCATATGCATAAGAGTAGCACGCCCTCATTGTAAAAATTAAATGTGCAATGTTCCATCCAGGATATTCCAGATGTCAACAAAGCAAGTCATCTGTCAACGCAATTGCAATTATGGCTCAAAATTATCTACAGATACATTATATTACTCGAGACATACTCGTAAATATTACAGTGTTATCTATATATGGATGAAAAGCGAGTGAGCGTCCCTTTAGACTTTAAGGCCCCGTATCTCAAAACTAACTTATTGCGCTATTGAAGCGTATTTTTCTGTTATTTATCGTCTGATTTGGATTATTTTAGTGTCATTGGACACTAAAATATCTAAAAAGAAAAAAAATATGTGACAATTTTGATGGTTTACTATTTTCTAGCTTTAGAGAAATAAACGGTTGAGGAAAAATTTTGATTTCATTTCTCGACAACGAAACCAAAAATGAAAATTTTGTCACATAATTTTCTTAGAAAAACATCAAAGTATCTTGTGCCAAGTTTTCAAGAAAAAAAAATAAATAAAATAAAAAATCTAAACTCAATTTTTCGTATTTACATTAAAGAAAGAAAGGTATTCCTCCAAATTTAATGAAACGTTATTATATATATATATATATATATATATATATATATATATATATATATATATATATATATATATATATATATATAATATAATATAATATAAAAGAGTTTTATAGCTCCTAAAATTTGGTGGGTTAGTTCCTAAATAACGAAAATGGAAAATAATTCAGTCGGACTGCTTAAGTGAAGTCTATCATTAATATAAAACATTGCATTCTGAACTGTTTGATATCGATAAATGTTTGATCGCTTATCAAAACAAACATGTATTTGTTCATGTCATAAAATAAGTTGTTCATCACCATCCCAAAATAGTGAATTGCTTCTTCGTTCCTTCACCTCCGACAATGTTCTGTCCAAGACCATCTCCGGATATAAGCCCCAGCTCGTTTCTGTCAACCACCGTTACAGTTCAACTTTCACACACACACACAGACACACACACACACACACACACACACACACACACACACACACACACACACACACACATACATACATACATACATACATACATACATACATACATACATACATACATACATATATATATATATATATATATATATATATATATATATATATATATATATATATATATATATATATATATATATATATATTATGCTAAATAAAAAAATAAAAAAAAGATAAATACAAGCAAGGAACTCACTAATTGTTCATAAATCATGAATAATGAGATCCAATTTCCAAGACATTACTGTGGTAAATCCTTTAATTAATAAAACAAAATTGTTTTAATAAAACAATATTTGGTTAATCAAAAACCCCACAACGGGAGAAAAATAAAATAAAAGTTAAAGGACTGCTTCCCGTGGTGACCTTGTTTTAATCAAGGTTTTTTTTTTTTTTTTTTTTTACTTTGAGGTTATACAACACCAAGTATCAAAGTTTACATCCCTGCTAACCAGCGACGAAGCCTGCAGCCCCGAGGGTGGCTCGCAGAAAATAACTTGAAAGGCAGCTAGAAGACGAAGTTGTAGCTTTTGGTGCACCGGACGCTACTGCAGCTACCTTGGTGGCTTGATGGGAAAAGACAAGGCGGAGGAGGAGTGTTCTTATGCACTGGTATAGTAATGGTGTGGTGCTGTGGGAAAGAAAAAAAAAGTCGTATCTTGTACTCGTATAATCGAGAACTTGAGTAAAAAATATATTTTTAGTGGTGCGATAA
>NC_087164.1:8084922-8099922 GCF_035594125.1 Scylla paramamosain | reverse complement strand
TATATATATATATATAATATGCAGCTTGAGTTTTATTCTCAAAAACAGCGAACGTATCATCGACGTATCGACAAAAAAAAAAAAAAATGTTTAACACTCTTGAGACAGTTTTGTAGCCAGTTTTGAAGCTAGTTTTGAAGTTTATGGGAACCTAAAAATATGATAGTAAATGTTGAATCTAGAGAGGAGCCCATAGCTACTCCATCAATTTGTTTAAACAGTTCGTTGTTAAAAATGAATAAACAGTTTTTGGCACATAGAGATAGCAGATTCTTCAATGTTGATTTGATCATGCCAGCAAAGGTCTGAAGGCCTGAGAAAGCTGCATTGACACAAATATCAAAGATTTCATCCAATGGAAAGTTAGTGAACAGAGACTTGACACCACAGCTAACCATGTAAAAGTTACTGGGAAAAGTGAGTTCAGTGAGACTGTTTGAATCCATATGAGTTAGAAACAGCATACTGGTTGGTGGTGAAGGGGTTCAGAAGTTAAATTACGAATTTAACCAAATTATACGTAACCTTGTTATAAGCAGCCATTACAGATCGAAGCGGCATCGATTCTGAACTCTGGGAGGCCGTAGAGCACCGTTGGCGAGGGGACTGTTGCCGTAAGATGTTTCGAAACAGTATTATCACTTACGTTAAGAGAAAAGTTTGTTGACGAATCTCTTCACTTTGTCTTCCAAACTGGGACTGGCAGCTCAGTGGGTTCTTTTTATTTTTTATTTTTTTTATTTTTGTTGTCCTTGGCCAGTGTCCCTCCTACATAAGATAATAATAATAATAATAATAATAATAATAATAATAATAATAATAATAATAATAATAATCAGAGCAAAAATTTTACTATAACATAACTTAACAAATTTAGATGTGTCATTTAAAATACCTCGCATCTTCGAAACGTAGTCGACTATATCCAGAAATACGATACCTGATTTTGTCTGGTCTGCATATTACGAAGTTGTCACTGTCGCCAAGGGATCTGATCACTGACATACCAGATTTGATAAATACACGAGAAAATGCATTAAGTGACTTAAAGATTCCAAAACTAATGTGTGCAATATCCTTCACAATTTTAATGACTTCATCGAACTTATGGTTAGCTATTAGTGTACAATATGTCGTTCTCTGAGTGAATGATTCAAAGAAAGGGAAATAACGGAAACAGTTACGCTTAAGAACTGGAAGGTTGAAATAAAAGCCAAATGAAAAAGAATTTTTCACGTGTCGGGAGGGAAACACTCGAGTAGTTGAAGATCACTTTTTTGGGGGTCATTGGGCGAGGGATTGCCGTTAACACCAAGCTATAGTAGTTTTTTTTTTAATCCCTAGTACTATATATATATATATATATATATATATATATATATATATATATATATATATATATATATATATATATATATATATATATATATATATATATATATATATATATATATATATATATATATATATATATATATATATATATACACACACACACATTGTTACGACTACAGCCCCTTCACCAAACTGGCGCAACTGTACAAGGTTCACTGAGCCGCAGACCCAGTGCAGGGCTGAGATACTGGTGTACAGGGTCCCTTTGTGACTCCTGCACCCTTCTCAACTTTAACTCCAGGTCACAATAATTTGTGGTCGCCAGTCTGTTCTACCTAGCCACAGACAAGGAAAATACTCAAACGACACCCAGAAGAATCGACAACCACGTCTAGGAAAAAAAAGTTAACATACAATAACACGCATATGGGATTCCACCCACCGTGAGTCCTCCAACTGCCCAACAGTGTGTTACAACCTCAAGCCGAGTAGTATCGTTTGCTGCCTTCTGGGCGACAGGCCTTGTCAGGACCTGGGAAGAGTAAAATTTACTACGCGGCTAATTACTTAGGTCCTCTGCGGCTGAACTGCTTCAGCCCGCATTTAGTAGCATTTAAAACAAACAGGGTTATTAATAGAAGAGACAAGAAACTACTACGAAATAATCCCCAAAACACACAGTCGCCGCTCACTGGCAAACTCGACTTGTACACTTGTACAACCGAGGAGTCACTTCCCTGGATGTAATGTGTAATTCACAACGATAATTACTCCCATTGAGGTCTAAAGCACTGTTCAGCGGGTGCTGTGAACTTATCATTAAATCCAGCTGTGACCTCACTGAACGTTTCCCTTTGTGTCTCACAACACAATGGGGCAGTCACAGCCTGCCCATACAAAACTACAAGCACTTAATAACACACACACCCTTCACTCCAAACTTTTAAAGTCATCATGGCGACTCCTACACCAGCCTGGGAGTCCCCATCTGGGGAGGGGACCATAAATGTCCCCAGGTCAGACTGCCTTTCTGTCGACGACCCTAAGTGTCTTGACACCCTCCCCCTCAACTTTTTCTTCATTAACTTCTGCAACATTCGCGGTCTAAGATCTAATTTTCAATCTATAGAACACCACCTCTCCTCTTCTAAACCTCATCTTCTTTTCCTCACTGAAACTCAGGTGTCTGAGGCAACTGACAGTAGCTCCTTTTCTGTTTCCTCCTACTTTCTCTATCCTCATTTTCGATCCAAAGCTGGATGCTGCGTTTATGTGCGCAATGACTTACCTGCTCTCGTGCCCAAGCTCTTGAATCTTCCAAATTTTCCACCATCTGGCTACGACTACAGAGTCACTCTCAAACTAAATTTATCTGTGCTGTATACCTTTCACCTAACTCCTCTGACTATAAGAAATTCTTTGACTACTCAACTTCCAAAGTGGAGCACATTCTGACCCTCTTCCCTTTTACAGAGATCTCCATTCTTAGAGACTTCAATGTTCACCACCAGCTTTGGCTTTCCTCTCCCTTCACTGACCATCCTGGTGAACTAGCCTTCAACTTTGCTATCCTCCACGACCTAGAGCAATTCGTGCAACACCCTACTCGTATTCCTGACCGTCTTGGAGATACGCACAACATTCTTGAGCTTTTCCCGACCTCTAATCCTTCTGCTTATGCTGTCACCCTTTCTTCTCCGTTGGGCTCCTCCGATCACAATTTCATATCTGTATCTTGTCCTATCACTCCAATATCTCCTCAGGATCCCCCTAAGCGAAGGTGCTTCTGGCGTTTTGTCTCTGCTAGTTGGGGGGACCTGAGGAGGTATTTTGCTGATTCCCCTTGGAATGAGTACTGCTTCCGTGTTAGAGACCCGTCTTAGTGCGCTGAGCGCATAACAGAGGTGTCTGGCATGGAGGCGTACATTCCTCTTTTTCTCGTCCTAAATCTTCTAAACCTTGGTTTAACACAGCTTGTTCTCGTGCTATACATGATAGAGAGGTGGCCCACAAAAGGTA
Source organism: Scylla paramamosain (assembly GCF_035594125.1). NCBI lineage: Eukaryota > Metazoa > Arthropoda > Malacostraca > Decapoda > Portunidae > Scylla > Scylla paramamosain. Next base: position 8,096,568 of record NC_087164.1, on the reverse strand, counting down.
CTTAAGCCTTCCATCACCAGAATCTCATGCACTTTATATTTCTGCCCGGAACCATGCCAAGTCTGTTCTCCAACTAGCTAAAAACTCCTTCATTAATAGAAAGTGTCAAAACCTTTCAATATCTAACTCCCCTCGAGACTTCTGGCATCTAGCCAAAAAAATCTCCAATAACTTTGCTTCTTCTTCTTTCCCTTCTTTATTTCAACCGGATGGCACCATTGCTATCACATCTATTTTTAAAGCTGAACTCTTCGCTCAAACCTTTGCTAAAAACTCTATCTTGGACGATTCTGGGCTTGTTCCTCCCTCTCCTCCACCCTCTGACTACTTCATGCCACCTATTAAAATTCTTCGCAGTGATGTTTTCCATGCCCTTGCTGGCCTAAACCCTCGGAAGCCTTATGGACCTGATGGGGTCCCTCCTATTGTTCTCCAAAACTGTGCCTCCGTGCTTGCACCTTGCTTAGTCAAACTCTTTCAGCTCTGTCTGTCAACATCTACCTTTCCTTCTTGCTGGAAGTTTACCTACATTCAGCCTGTTCCTAAAAAGGGTGATCGTTCTAATCCCCTCAAACTACCGTCCTATTGCTTTAATTTCCTGCCTATCTAAAGTTTTTGATTATATCCTCAACAGGAATATTCTTAAACATCTATCACTTCACAACCTTCAATCTGATCGCCAGTATGGGTTCCGTCAAGGCCGCTCTACTGGTGATCTTCTGGCTTTCCTTACTTAGTCTTGGTCATCCTCTTTTAGAGATTTTGGTGAAACTTTTGCTGTTTCCTTGGACATATCAAAAGATTTTGATAGAGTCTGGCACAAAGCTTCGATTTTCAAACTACCCTCCTACGGTTTCTATCCTTCTCTCTGTAACTTCATCTCAAGTTTCCTTTCTGACCGTTCTATTGCTGCTGTGGTAGACGGTCACTGTTCTTCTCCTAAATCTATTAACAGTGGTGTTCTTCAGGGTTCTGTCCTGTCACCCACTCTCTTTTTTATTATTCATTAATCATCTAAACCAAACTTCTTGTCCTATCCACTCCTACGCTGATGATAGCACCCTGCACTTTTCCACGTCTTTTCATAGACGTCCAACCCTTCAGGAGGTAAACATTTCACGCAGGGAAGCCACAGAACGCCTGACTTCTGATCTTTCTAAAATTTCTGATTGGGGCAGAGCAAACTTGGTATTGTTCAATGCCTCAAAAACTCAATTCCTCCATCTATCAACTCGTCAACCTTCCAGACAATTATCCCCTCTTCTACATTGAACATCCTCGGTCTGTCCTTTACTTATAATCTGAACTGGAAACTTCACATCTCATCTCTAGCTTCTATGAACAGCTTCTATGAAGTTGGGCGTTCTGAGACGTCTGCGCCAGTTTTTCTAACCCCCTCAGCTACTAACTCTGTACAAGGGCCTTATCCGTCCATGTATGGAGTATGCTTCATATGTCTGGGGGGGTTCCACTCATACTGCTCTTCTAGACAGGGTGGAATGAAAAGCTTTTCGTCTCATCATCTCCTCTCCTCTAACTGACTGTCTTCAGCCCCTCTCTCACCGCCGCAGTGTTGCATCTCTAGCTGTCTTCTACCGCTATTTTCATGCTAATTGCTCTTCTGATCTTGCTAACTGCATGCCTGCCCTCCTCCCGCGGCCTTGCTGCACAAGACTTTCTTCTTTCTCTCACCCCCTATTCTGTCCACCTCTCTAACGCAAGAGTTAACCAGTATTCTCAATCATTCATCCCTTCTCTGGTAAACTCTAGAACTTCCTGCCTGCTTCTGTATTTCCACCTTCCTATGACTTGAATTCCTTCAAGAGGGAGGTTTCAAAACACTTATTCATCAATTTTTGACTACCTCTCTGGACCCTTTTATGGGACTGGCATTTCAGTGGGCATTTTTTTTTATTGGATTTTTTGTTGCCCTTGGCCAGTATCCATCCTACATAAAAAGAAAAAAAAAAACTACACTTACTGGCAGACTACTACAGAGACTTCTATTCTATATAAATAGGCAGGGGCGTACGGCCGATAATGACTCACTTATCCCTCTTGAAGCAATTGACCCGGCTACCTAGCATCCTGCCTTAGTCTCCGATAAGTGCTAGAGCACGTCTCACTACATCTGCTCCTTCCAAATACCGGATAGCTACTGGCGTGGGAAAGTGCTCCGACCGCCTTCCCGCGCCGATGCTAAATGGGAGAGAAGAGGCTTGTGCGAAACACACACACACACACACACACACACACACACACACACACACACACACACACACACACAGTCTCTACTTCAATAAAACACTTCGCTTTTCAACATTCTTTTGAGCAAAGAAAGGGGGCCAGATGATTATTTCTTTGTCAAGGGCAACTCTTCTGCTGTGAACTATGTGAGACTCAAACTGACTGAACAAAGAGAAATAAGGTAAATTATTTGGAAAAAAAGAGCGTCCGGGAGTGGAAATTCTTATGGTTAGTTAATGGCAACGAACGGCAAATCTTAACCGTACATCTGGTGTTCGTACCTTTCTCTCTCTCTCTCTCTCTCTCTCTCTCTCTCTCTCTCTCTCTCTCTCTCTCTCTCTCTCTCTCTCTCTCTCTCTCATTGTTTTATCTCTTTCATCATTCTTACTTTATTCATTGCGTTATCTCGCTGCACAATACAATAATATATATATATATATATATATATATATATATATATATATATATATATATATATATATATATATATATATATATATATATATATATATATATATATATATATATATATATATATATATATATATATATATATATAGCTCTTACACGCTGTTATTTGTCTACAGCTCCTTAATAATGGCATAGTCTGTACTGGAGGAGTCAAAGTCGAACCACTAGCCACAACGCTTTATTCGTCTTAGCGTTTCGACCTGTAATCCACAAATCAATCAATGCCGGCACGTCAATAAATAATAAATCGTGGCATTGACAATAAACATATCCACTGCAATAACACCACAGTTGATAAATCCAACATTAGAGACAAATCATACACGTACATAAAACAAAGAAATTAAATATAGCAGTAACCAATGTAAATTTGTCACACAACTCTCAACACCATAAACATGTCACTTCAGTGGTCCCACCGTTGCCATATTGAATCCCAGCATTCCACCAGTGTCCAGTCACCACACAATCATCACTGCACCGGCTCTGCAAGCCCAACATACAACTAAACACTTAACCACCAAACCACCACCAACAGCTGTCAGGTACACCACATTGACTGGCAAATCAAGCGACTGACACTGGTAAAAGGGGAACATACAGTATATATATATATATATATATATATATATATATATATATATATATATATATATATATATATATATATATATATATATATATATATATATATATATATATATATATATATATATATATATATATATATATATATATATATATTAACCTTGTTACATAATTTCTGCACCTTCAATATTGCTTTCAGATCATCTTTTAATCTGCTCTCTAACGAAATGTAAATCTAAAAGTTTTAAATTCTCGTATCAAAAATTTCGCATCCCTTTTATGGCTTCACACGAACACATCATGAAGTATACGGTGTAGTGGACACCATGAAAGATTATACTAGTAAACCTCTTGGTGTCAATGAGATCAAAGGTTTGGTATAGAACTTCCAACTTATTTTAGCGAGGTCGCCAATTATGTTACGACCAGGTTCAGTCCCCTTCACAGCTGCCACTACACTAGGGCCAGCTTTCCCTAGACTAGCTCCTTCTAGCTTAGTGCGGGCATAAACACGACGAATCCAGGCACCTGCTGGTTGTCGACAATTATTAAATCTCTAAGGCCGCCACTCTGTTTGATCCACTGACAGAGAAGGGAATACTCAACTCAAATTTCTAAGATGGAAAGAACGAATGAGCCACATGCTAGGGAGCCCAGACAGTACAGACAAATCACGCCCAGGGTTGGACAACGATAACAAAAACCATCCAGTGTCTAACCGGAATGTTGCACGCTCTGGCCAGGTAACAGAATAGCCTACAATCTTCCAGAGACAAATTCCCACCAACTATAGAACTGGTGGAAATCCAAGAAGAAAGACAGTTCTAGCCAAGCAAAAACATGATACAGTATAATCCTCTGGTCTACCTCACTCACAGTTGTGGGCCACAGAGAACAGTAACATTTAACGAGGACACAATGCTCACAGTGCTCAGACACACACACACACACTAAACCCACAACAAAACACTGCACTAAGGCAGAAAGGTGGAGAGCACAGGAGCCTGCTCCCAAAAGTATTCTGTATAGACACAATGAACGTCAGGACACACACACACACACACACACACACACACACACACACACACACACACACACACACACACACACATATACAAACTATGCGTGAGATCCACACTTTACACGCACAGGAGTAGTGGAATACGGCTATTTACTTCCTACAAACAATATCTGGATACACCCCGATCTTGGCTTCCAACATGTCAGAGCAACTTACATCACGCTCAAAGAGGGTGCACACAGATTACAAACAAGGAGAACACTATAGTAATAAAACAGAACAGAGTGGTTATCACTACTGTTTCAGACAGTGCTGCAAATCAACCCTTAAGAATAAACTCGGTGCCATTTTCTCCTACTTTCCCCACGAGACCTGTTTCTGCCTCTCACACAAAACCTGTGATCTACAGGGAGTCGTACTCACATCACTTCTGATCCAACAGCCACGATTCGTCCACCTTCTCCTGTGACTCTTGTCTTTTCACTTCCCTCTCCGTCGTCTTCTGTTACCTTTGCCTTCACTACAATTACAATTACTCGAACCTCCTCTCTCTGTTGCACAATCTACTCCTTTGTACTTTCTCCTCTACACCAAACAAACCCAAAGCGACATCCCCACACTTCTTACTTAGTCAACGCGCCCACTAGGCGCCGTAGTCTTGGTGTGTCATCAAGGCATCACCAGGCATACTCTTTCTGGTTGAACTGAACCCACTTTTGAGTCACAAATCAGTGCCAACTCTCCGGTCCCTCCACTATTTATCACGGGAAGAGACACTATGTTCTCCACCGGACAGTCACTGCCCCTAGGCCTTGCTTGCCAATGGCTCCTTGGAGACCCCCATGTCTCCATCTATAAAAGGAATAAACTAAAAATGCCACTTTCTTCTTCACTCAGCATTGCCTCCTGATGCTGCACCTTAACGCTCACGTCAGCTACATCATCGTCACAACTCCTGCATGGAGGAGGAATCGGGCTAACACTATATCCTACAATTCCCATACCAGGGAAAGCGACACCCAACATAACACGGGGGAGAGGGGCCTCAGACAAGGACCCGATTCTTTAAACGTTGGTGTTAGTAAATCCCAATACCAAGTCCCACGCTGTTTCTCGTCTTTTTGACTTTGCAAATGCGTTTTTCTAAACTCGGGGAAGGAGACACGATGTGGTGTTAGGAGAACCCAACACCAACACCACTCTTCGCACAGGTTGGTAGCTCTGGAAGACTCGCATGTCCCAGCCAGAGCGATCAGCTGATCAATGCTTTACAGTTTTCCTGCCTAAACAGTCTACACTGAACAGTAGATTTGCATATATATATATATATATATATATATATATATATATATATATATATATATATATATATATATATATATATATATATATATATATATATATATATATATATATATATATATATATATATATATATATATATATATATATATATATATATATATATATATTTATTTATTTATTTATTTATTTATTATTTATTTTTTTATGTAGGCAGGACACAGGCCAAGGGCAACAAAAATCCAATAAAAAAAAATGCCCACTGAAATGCCAGTCCCATAAGAGGGTCAAAGCAGTGGTTAAAAATTAATGAATAAGTGTCTTGAAACCTTCCTCTTGAAGGAATTCAAGTCATAGGAAGGTGGAAATACAGAAGCAGTCAGGGAGTTCCAGAGTTTACCAGAGAAAGGGATGAATGATTGAGAGTACTGGTTAACTTTTGCGTTAGAGAGGTGGACAGAATAGGGGTGAGAGAAAGAAGAAAGTCTTGTGCAGTGAGGCCGCGGGAGGAGGGCAGGCATGCAGTTAGCAAGATCAGAAGAGCAGTTAGCATGAAAATAGCAGTAGAAGACAGCTAGAGATGCAACACTGCGGCGGTGAGAGACAGGCTGAAGACAATCAGTTAGAGGAGAGGAGTTGATGAGACGAAAAGCTTTTGATTCCACCCTATCTAGAAGAGCAGTATGAGTGGAACACCCCCAGACATGTGAAGCATACTCCATACATGGACGGATAAGGCCCTTGTACAGAGTTAGTAGCTGAGGGGGTTAGAAAAACTGGCGGAGACGTCTCAGAACGCCTAACTTCATAGAGGCTGTTCATAGAAGCTAGAGATGAGATGTGAAGTTTCCAGTTCAGATTATAAGTAAAGGACAGACCGAGGATGTTCAGTGTAGAAGAGGGGGACAGTTCAGTGTCATTGAAAAAGAGGGGATAGTTGTCTGGAAGGTTCTGTCGAGTTGATAGATGGAGGAATTCAGTTTTTGAGGCATTGAACAATACCTAATTTGCTCTGGCCAATCAGAAATTTTAGAAAGATCAGAAGTCAAGCGTTCTGTGGCTTCCCTGCGTGAAATGTTTACCTCCTGAAGGGTTGGACGTTTATGAAAAGACGCGGAAAAGTGCAGGGTGATATCATCAGCGTAGGAGTGGATAGGACAAGAAGCTTGGTTTAGAAGATCATTAATGAATAATAAGAAGAGAGTGGGTGACAGGACAAAACCCTGACGAACATCGCTGCTAATAGATTTAGAAGAACAGTGACCGTCTACCACAGCAACAATAGAACGGTCAGAAAGAAAACTTGAGATGAAGTTACAGAGAGAAGGAGAGAAGCCGTAGTAGGGTAGTTTGGAAATCAAAACTTTGTGCCAGACTCAGACTCTATCAAAAGCTTTTGACATGTCCAAGGCAACAGCAAAAGTTTCACCAAAATCTGTAAAAGAGGATGACCAAGACTCAGTAAGGAAAGCCAGAAGATCACCAGTAGAGCGGCCTTGACGGAACCCATACTGACGATCATATAGAAGGTTGTGAAGTGATAGATGTTTAAGAATCTTCCTGTTGAGGATATATTCAAAAACTTTAGATAGGCAGGAAACTAAAGCAATAGGAAGGTAGTTTGAGGGATTAGAACAGTCACCCTTTTTAGGAACAGGTTGAATGTAAGCAAACTTCCAGCAAGAAGGAAAGGTAGATGTTGACAGACAGAGCTGAAAGAGTTTGACTAGGCAAGGTGCAAGCACGGAGGCACAGTTTCAGAGAACAATAGGAGGGACCCCATCAAGTCCATAAGCCTTCCGAGGGTTTAGGCCAGCGAGGGCATGGAAAACATCATTGCGAAGAATTTTATTAGGTGGCATGAAGTAGTCAGAGGGTGGAGGAGAGGGAGGAACAAGCCCAGAATCATCCAAGGTAGAGTTATTAGCAAAGGTTTGAGCGAAGAGCTCAGCTTTAGAAATAGATGTGATAGCAGTGGTGCCATCTGGTTGAGACAGAGGAGGGAAAGAAGAAGAAGCAAAGTTATTGGAGATATTTTTGGCTAGATGCCAGAAGTCACGAGGGGAGTTAGATCTTGAAAGGTTTTGATATATATATATATATATATATATATATATATATATATATATATATATATATATATATATATATATATATATATATATATATATATAAATATATATATATATATATTTATTTATTTATTTATTTTTTTTTTTTATGTAGGAAGGATACTGGCCAAGGGCAACAAAAATCTAATAAAAAAAATGCCCACTGAAATGCCAGTCCCTTAAAAGGGTCAAAGCAGTGGTCAAAAATTGGTGGATAAGTGTCTTGAAACCTCCCTCTTGAAGGAATTCAAGTCATAGGAAGGTGGAAATACAGAAGCAGGCAAGGAGTTCCAGAGTTTACCAGAGAAAGGGATGAATGATTGAGAATACTGGTTAATTCTTGTGTTAGAGAGGTGGACAGAATAGGGGTAAGAGAAAGAAAAAAGTCTTGTGCAGCGAGGCCGCGGAAGGAGGGGAGGCATGCAGTTAGCAAGATCAGAAGAGCAGTTGGCATGAAAATAGCGGTAGAAGACAGCTAGATATGCAACATTGCGGCGGTGAGAGAGGGGCTGAAGACAGTCAGTTAGAGGAGAGGAGTTGATGAGACGAAAAGCTTTTGATTCCATATAAATATGCCGCAAATGTATGCAATTAAATAACTGTTTTCAAGAGTTTTCAAAACTATACTAGAAATATTTCTTAGTTGCCAATTACTATAGTTAGTTTGGAATCAAGTTATGGAGTCTTGTGCTTATAATTTCGAGATTAATTGAAAAGGATATCAAAATCAATCTCGAAAAAGTGGTGGTACTATTCCAGAGTCCTTTCCAATTATTATTCGTATTCGATGCTTTAGTTCCATTCTTTCGCAGACACATTTGAATAGACGTAAAACGTAACCGAGTGGGGGGAAAATGCCACTTCCCCTGTAGCTCCCAAACACTATTCAAACGTGTCTTCAAAAGAATGGTACTAAAACAGTCAGTAATGATGGGGTAAAGTTCTTTAAAATATTATCATAGTGGCTTCATACTGAAACTGATGAGGTGTAAGTACGTATCAGCTAATAATAACCAACTCACCAGCCACCGCGTATCCTACAATCTCCTACGCCTGTAATATAACCTATTTTGTTTTCGTTTACCAATGCAGTTCAAAATTTCATATTCTCATTATGATGTGCTATATACAGTTAAATAAATACGATTTTTTTCCCTCTACTAGGTTTGCTCTACTGTTTGCTAGCCCAAACTTGATAAAGCCCAGTTAGAGCATATAACTAATTTCTGACCATGAATAAAATTTAATGTTTTATGCATTAAAAAATACTTCAGTATTGCAAGTATCATGTGAAGATGCTGTAACCCTTGGAAAGGTGATAAAAATCGACAGCTCTTTCAATCTGGCGGGTGATCCACTCAAGGTAAACGATCCATCACTAACACGGGTAAAGTCGCTCGAACGCGCGCATTTATAAACACCTTAATTTATTTCTTACGATGATGTATACTATATTCTTTTAGCACATAAGTATACTGATATATTATCATATTTTTAACATAACTTTCAATTGCATATTAATCGTGAATATCGTTGGTATTTTTTCTTGGGGAGGGGTAGGACACACCAACAATTATTCAATGAACCCTTGGTGTCTCTAATGAGTCGACACTAACACCACGGTTTAAAAAAACGAGACGTACTAGGAATCAGGTGCATTCGTATTACTAACTACTAACACCACGTTTAAAGAAATCGGACCAAGAGGTAATCAGGCTTGCCAGCCCGACCAGCGCGACAACGCTTAAGAAACGTGGCCACATCCGGCCACCATAACTGCTGCAACTACTCCAGAGTCATCCTGACTCTAAATCGTCCTCCATATTTTACCTGCACACGTGCCCCTTTAACTGAGGATGGCACAACAAAACGGAGCATCATACTCCGTCCTCGCTAGCTATTCAAAATATTGTTACCCTCTGTTAACTCCGGCCGACACTTTACTTCCTTTGCTGTCCTCTTCTGCCTTGGCAAGAAGTAAAGCAACGCGCTCTCGAGGGGCAGAATCCTCTTCTGGTACACAAACAGCTGTAGTAGCAAATATCACAAAGGGCAGCTCACTACGTGACCCACCGTGTCTGTTCCCGACAGGGGAGTGGCCTGCTCCCTGTCTCCAGTACACTAGGCAGGAGAGGAAATTCTCACTTCCCCAGCAGTTGGGAGTCTCCCCGCGCTCGGCAGTGACCCCTAACATATCGGACACATCATAATGGGGTTCGGACTGAGTACCGGCGTTCACAGTCTCCAAACCAGGTGACAGTTCTGCCTGAGTGTCACCTACGGAATGCTCCGCAGGGTTAGGTAAGCTAGCAAACAAACCAATCTAACCCAAACACTCCAGCCTTACCCTTGGTAACACTCCCACGTTGTTGTCATGTGCTTGTGGCGACTCCGCTCTGCCGCAGTCAGCCCTAGCACTATGACCCAAGGACGAGCCCAACTCTAGCTCCCCCAAACACTCGCCAGCAGCGGAACAGGCCTCTGAACACTGACCCCATTGCACTCCTCTCTCGGTGGTCCTGACTTATTGCAATCGATCCCAGGAGTTACAGAGAGCGCGGGATGCCCGACGATGGGGCGCTCGCCTCGCCTTCACATCTGGGACGGTATCCACGGATGGGGACTACAGCCAAACTCTACCACCTGCCAGGTCATTCCCTAAAAGGAAATTGACACCAGACACTGGCAGGTGTTCCGATGGTGCAACCCGCGTCTCTGCGGTCACTAGCGGGCACACAAGCCTAATCTCTGCCATAACGTAGCTTTCTATGAAGCCAATTCCCTGTCACCACATAGGTTTATTCGAGGCAACTCGCACCCCAGTAACATTTCATCACAGCAACTGCTGTGCTGCTGTCTCTCTAAACATTAATGGAGTAATCAACCCCAGCAATTTCAACCGTGCCTCGGCACAGAAATGGACTACACCATTCCAAACCAGACCTCACGGGGGACGATGAGCCGTGGCAGCCACTAATTTACGGCAGTTGAACTTAAGATGCCCTATAGTTTGCAACAGCACACAGGCTGCATACTGTACTTGGGAATACTATGCGCCATTCTCCCAATCTGTCGCCTTTCGGGGTTAAGTGCAGACTTCTTACTAACGGGACTTATCCTATCAGAATGATTAACAACGCCACTACTACAATGCGATCCAACGATGCACTGGTCGGTGCGCCAACATGTGGTCATCTGCCCACGTAGCTGCCTCCTTTAGGTTTCTAATCCTCTTTTTTTTTTTTTTCTCAGCAGCGGTACAAGTTCCACATTAGCAAACTGCTCCATCACCATTAGCTCCTTCGAGTCTTGATAATATTATGATGTGACCTGCTCGCTAGCAGTCCACTTTCAAGTCTCCTCGAGATAGCGAGCATACTAGATCATACATATCCTGCCTTTCCTTCTCCCCACGGAATTGTAACCTATAAGCATTAGACCGCAGTTCATAGTTTCTCAGGATGTCAGCTTTAAACTCCTCTTAATCCTCTAGATCATCTACTGACATCCGATCACATACTTTTAGCGCCTTGCTTTTCAATATATATCCACAAAGCCGACCCAACGTTCCTGTGGCGAATTAAATTCATCTGCCTTCTTTTCAAATCTATATAACCATTCCGTCACCTTCTTCTCTGGTATTAATTTCAAACACCAACTGACTTTCTACTGTATCCTCTCTCACTCCGTCTCCTCTCCGCTGACCATGAGGTGAATTAACCTCTATCCGAGTCTTCTCCACCTCAAATATAGTCTTCTTCTCAGCCTCTTCCTTCTTATACATTCTCGCCTCATCTATGCTATGAGCAGCCTCATCTCCTTCTCCTTATCGGCCTCAAACCTCCTGGTTTCCCTGCCTCCATCCCTTCAATCTCCTTCTCTCTGCTTCTAGTTCCATTCTTCTCA